>NW_022589734.1:6000812-6073824 GCF_004348235.1 Phoca vitulina
AACACAAAGAGGAGCATGTGAAGCTAAGAATGAATTTTACTCCAAAAGCCACGTCTAGCCTCTGGTGCATTTAAACAGGGGGAGTAGGGTGGCTGGGTGGGAGCAAGCATATCTTAGAGCCAAAGTTTTGGGTTCAAATCTTGACTCTGGTCCTTATAAGGTTCTTCAGTTGGATAAACCATGGTACTCCTTCCTCAAAGAAATCATCCACCTACTGGTGCCCAGCACCCTGCTCAGCAAGTTAGCTACCTGCATTTAGAGGGGTTACAGAGGGGACCAACAGTAGAATAGGGGTGCAGTCACTGAGATGAAGAGTAACGATGAGCTAAGCTAGCAGGGATGAAGAGGAGGGGATGGGCCTGAGTGGTGTCCAGGTAGAATGTGGAAGAACAGGAAGCCAGGTAAAGGGAAGGTATCTTGGACGAATGCCCAGTCCCCAGCTTAGCTGGGCAGGTCTGGATGTGTGTGAGTTGCCTATTGCATCTGGTGCTTGAGCTGGAAACAGACTTGGGAGTAAACACCAAATCAAGGTGGCAAATGAAACTACGGATTGTGATAAAATTAAAGGGAAGGTACAAAGAGGGAAAAGAGGAAGAACCAAGCACAGGAACCTGGGAATGAATAGACCTTTGGGTACATCAGAGTCTCACAGGAAGCCAGTCCTTCAGACATGAGGAAGGAGAGGTGCTGAAACTAGGTGCTGAGACTGAATGTTTTTTTTTTTTTTTTGAGACTGAATGTTCTAGTCAGGATTCTGGGGCCTGCAGGGGGCAGAGCCTGTGAGCCACATCCCTTCCAGGAGGCTGCCCAGCAGGGTCTGCCCTAATTTACTCAACACCTCCCGGGACCGCCTTCCTTTAGAGTTTCAAGTTTGGGGTTAAGCATTAGGTTGCCACTAAAAGCTGTGCTTACTATTTCTTGTCTCCATGAGTTTAGAGGTCTGCCACAGTCCTGAAATCTTTTCATCCTTAGTCTGAGAAGGGAAGAAACAGAACACTGAACTCGAGTACAATGTGAATCCTCAATAAAGAACTGTTGAGGGGCGCCTGGGTGGCTCAGTCATTAAGTGTCTGCCTTCAGCTCAGGTCATGATCCCAGGGTCCTGGGATCCAGCCCCACATCGGGCTCCCTGTTCCACGGGAAGCCTGCTTCTCCCTCTCCCACTCCCCCTGCTTGTGTTCCCTCTCTCGCTGTGTCTCTGTCTGTCAAATAAATAAATAAAATTAAAAAAAAAAAAAAAAAAAAAGAACTGTTGAATGAATAAGAGACCATTGGACCAGGAGAGAGGATCAATGGCTTGTTCTGGTTCCAGTTTGGCTGCAAGGAACTACTTTCCCAATTAATTTAGCATTCTGCTTAGTAAAGAGCAAAGGAGATTTTAGATGAGATGCTTCTGCCTATAGAAATGATTTCTGGTTAAGCCAACACCACTGTTAGGGATCAGATGCCAGAGAGGGATAATTGTATAGGGAAAATATTTGTATTTATTCTCAAACTGTGGATGCACAGAAAGAAATGATGAGGGCATTAACTGAATAAATATGCTATAGAATAATATATATAATTGTAATGAATTGATCACGTAAGTAATTTTAAACTAGGCGAAAGGGGGTGTACTAAATCCACTCAAAAATTACCCCAGAAACAAAAGAATATAAGGCTAATAGATGCACTAATGACATCTAATGAGCCATTTGATAAATAAAATAATTACCCTGAGAACAAATAAAATGAATTAATTGAACACTGATGAATATTAACTGGCAAATAAAGAAAATTAATATATGAAAACTACATAATTGGAGAAACAAAAGTGAGCTAAGCTTATATAGTGTTGCAGATTAAGTTAACATCTAGGGCCAAAGAGATGCTTTAAAATTGCGTCTGAAGGGGCGCCTGGATGGCTCAGTCGGTTAAGCATCAGCCTCTGGCTCAGGTCATGATCCTGGGGTTCGGGATTGAGTCCCACGTCAGGCTCCCCACGTGGTGGGGAGTCTGCCTGTCCCTCTCCCTCTGACCTTCCCCTTGCTCATGCTCTCTCTCTCAAATGAATAAATAAAAAAATCTTAAAAAAAATTGTGTCTGAGGGGCACCTGGGTGGCTCAGTCAGTTAAGCATCTGCCTTCGGCTCAGGTCATGATCCCAGCATCCTGGGATTGAGCCCTGCATCGGGCTCCCTGCTCAGTGGGGAGTCTGCTTCTCCCTCTCCCTCTGTGCTCTTTCTCTCTCAAATAAATAAATAAAATCTTAGAAAAAAAAAATCGTGTCTGAAACATCCAGATACTCTCCTGAAGCTTTATCACTGCACACAAAGGTACTCATGGTAGATGCCCTCCTTGTACCACGAGGCACTGTCCCTGATATGTGATGTTTCATTTTGAACGGTCTTCCTCCTTCCAATTATATTCTGCTCACTGAAGTTCGAGTCATTCCCTCTAATCCAACATATTCAACCAATCACGAAGACCAGCTAATTCTACTTCTCAGTGTATCTCAAAACCAGTCTCTTCTCTTCATTCATCACCACTGCTCCAGTTCGGCCTTTACCATCAGGACTAAAGAGAACTAATGCCCTTACCTCCTAACTGGCCTCTGTCTTCAATCCCCCTCACGTCTGGGGTCCAGCTGAAGGCGTACCTGTAGTCTGCTTAAAATACCTAATGGCTTCCCGCTGCCTAGCAACACGACCCAGCAGTCTGGCAGGGCACATGGGGCTCCGTCATCTGTGGTCCCACTTCTGTGATCTGTCTACTCTCATCTTCGCCCTCTGTCTGCCATCAGTGGCCCAAACTGCTGGCAGTCCCTCACGCCCAGCACCAATTACACCTTTTTTTTTTTTTTTTACATCTGTCCCCTCTGCTTCTGCCTTCCTTCACCAGCTAATCCCTACTGAATCTTTACAGCTCGGGCCAGCTACCATTGCTTTCTAAACCTCACTCCCCTTCTGGACAGGCTATGTTGCATTGCCTGTCTGCTCCCACCACACGCTGCTCAATTCTCCATCAGTACACTGCCACCACACTGTTATAAAATTTGCAGTGAATGTATTACTGTGGGCACTGAACTGCAAAGCTCCTTAGGCAAAGATCATGTTCTGTTTATCTCTGTACCTCTAGCAGGGAGCAAAGGGTCTGGCACATGGCAGGTATCCGAAGAAGGTTAGCTGAATGAAGGCTCAAGCCAATCTCATCATATTGAAACTACGTATTCCAGTGATAAAGTCTTTTGGACTGCGAATAAATACCTGGTAAATACGAATAAATACCTGGCAAATACCTGGCGCAGAATGTGACTCCAAAAGTTTAACTTGAGCTGGTTAAATCACTGTTGGCTACTACAAATTTAAATGATTTGGCAGCTGGACTGCCAGTGTAAAAGATAATTATGTAGTAGCTAATTTAATTTACTTGTATCTGCTGAAATATAGAGGTGACTTTGGAGTACCTGCTGTATGCCAAACATTCCGCCAGAAAGTTTGGCAACTCTAGCATTCTCATTTTATAGATGACATACTGGGAAGTAAATGATTTATACCAGGGTAACAGAGCTCATTGACCTTAAATTTGAAACATGTTTTTCTTCTAAGAAATCTGCACACCTACTAACATGGGGCTTGAACTGACAAGCCTGAGATCAAGAGTACTATGCTTTGGGGTGCCTGGGTGGGTCAGGTGGTTGAGCATCTGACTCTTGATTTCAGCTCAGGTCATGATCTCAGGGTCCTGGGATCGAGTCCTGTGTTGGGCTCCACACTCAGCGGGGAGTCTCCTTGAGATTCTCTCTTTCCCTCTGCTCCCCCTTCCCCCACCCCAAATAAACAAACAAATAAATAAATCTTTAAAAAAGAGTGGTATGTTCTACCAGCTGAACCCCTAGGTGCCCCCGAAGCAAGTTTTCTTGATTCAAAGGCCAGGAATCTTTCTGAGTCAAGACTGCCTTGCTCACGATTCTCATTCATAATACTGAAAACAATATTTAAAGTAAATTAGTTCAGGAATGATAATATTAGGGGAAGAAATAAGGTATAAAAGAAGAGAGAAGTTCTAGCATCAAGTCATTGCAACTTTCATTTCTCTTTTATTTGTCATGAAAGACTTTGCTGTGAGCTATTTTTTTTGGTTTAAATCTCAAAATATTTGAGTTAAAAAAAAACTGCTATACTTTAAAAGACAATTCCAATAATGAGTGGCTATGAAGCCACACAGATAACCAAGATGTCACAGTGATACATTACTATGTCATAACTTTGGAAATTCTAAATCTGCTTCTTAAAATGGGAGGGTAGAGATCAACTGAAGGAACCCTATTCAAGGCATTCCTATTACTAACACAAACAAAAGCCAGGAGGACCCATCTTAATTCAGCCGACTCTTGCTAAATCCAGAAATTCACAGCTTGGCTCATGTCAGTGATCTAGTTTTATTACTTAATTTGGTTTCTGCAGAAATTTCCTAAATTGGCCAAGTACCAGTTAATTGAGAAAATAAATGCTAAGACATATGTAAAAATCCATTACCTGATGAAATGGGACTCAGTGTCAAGAAAGGGGTCATAGAAGAGAAGAAATAGAAAATGAAGTACCTTTCACCCACGACAAAGTAGTCATACGGCTATTGATGCAAGTCGTTAAGAGGCAGGCAATTTTCTATGATGCTCATTACAGCACTTCTCAAACAATGTTTTGTAAGTATACTTGTGTTAAAAAAAAAAAAAAGCATTACCCTGGTATAACACAGAATAATTTAAAGATACTTTACAGGATTTCATTTACTTTTTGCATTTTGTGGTCTAGCTTTACTCCTTTACTGTCTTAACAACATTCTCTATTTTCTCTTTGCCCCGATTTGCTCATTTATATTTTTTAATTATGACAATTATTTCATCTTATTGTATGTATTCTTATAAATTTTTTAAATGTTTAGGGGCCAAGATGAAGTATAAATAGAATAAATGGAATCTGGAAACTCTTATAAAACTAAACTCAGAAAGTCAACAATGACACATAGATCTAATAATTTTTTAACACTTTGCTCTACTGTCAAGAGTAAAAAATGTTATTTTTCCCCACAATTCAGGCTGTTGACTATGTTAAATATTTTCTTCTCGAAGTTAATTGTACAATTTTACTTATTTTTCAAAATCATTATCACTCAACATGGCAGAACTTAGCAACCATAAAAGAAAAAATTTTTTTTGAAATGTCAAGCATATTTGATGGTAATGAATAATCCTTCTTTGAAGAGTCTAAGAAGCTGTTTTTCTTCAGTACAAAGAACTGTCTCTAGTTGTGGGGATTTGTAAAAAGAAGGGATCAGGTAACAATAGTTCTAATAAAGTGCCATAGGCTATTCCATGAGTTCAATAGTAGATACTTGGAACAAATTTAAGAGTAAATTTGGGAAGAACTTAGAAAATTAAAGAGTTGTCTTTTTCTCTTTTATTCCTCTCCTCCTTTTCTGTGTTCTTGCATAGCCTGTAACATAAAAGTTAAAAAAAATTTTCACAGAGAGGTATGATTTCTCAACATTTTATAGTGAGCAAAACTCTACTTTGGCTGCTTATTACAGAATTCTGTGGTTTCTCTGATTGCTCATAATATACATATCCATTTCAAGACTTAAGAAAAAACAGAAAACTTTTTTACTGGGGGAAAAATCCTAATAATCTTGTTAAGAATGCCAAAAAGCTGCTGGACCAGTATTCTATCTACTCCAAAGCTCTAGTGCAATAATATATATGAGCTTTCAAGAACTGTTAGGAACAGACAAAATTGGATTTGTTCATTTGTTCCAAAGCCAAAGAATATTCGGCAGTGAGGTCTTTAGTGCAGCTGTCCTGTTTTAGAAAGGGAAAGGTGCTTGGTGTTGATGCTATTCACATTAAATTAGTTTATTCACCTTGGCATTCTTGATCAATCAGTGGTACATGGGGCAAAACAGGTAGTCAGTGTCAAAAGATCTGTAACAGTAAGTACAGAACTTGTGGAGGAAACCCTCTGCCTGGTTCCTGCTGTGTCCAGGAGCTCAAGGTTTCACGTCCTCAGCTTCTAGTTCAAAGAGAATAGACTACTAAATAGGAACCATTATTTAGTCCATTCATTAAGACGTCAATCAGGCTTCAATCATGTTGCATTCAGTGGTGTAGCAGGTAGTAACTGAGACCTGACCTTACCAACAGTTAGTAATTTACCAGTCACAAAACTAGGGAGAGCCTGTTTAGCTACTTCAGCTGGAAAATAAATTGTGAAAATAAATATATTTGGATTGATGTTTCTCAAACTTTTGAAGGCCAAGTCAGAGGATGCATGGGGTTGTAGGAAGTTTCCACTGAGGAGGGTGGAGTCCTGGAAGAAGCAGTGCCCTAGGGGCACTAGTTCCCATTCTATCATTTACCAGTTGTGAGACTTTAGTCAAGCTGTTTATCCTTTCTATCCTCACCTTTGTTTTAGACCCATTTGATTACTTGCTGACTATTTCGACCAGCACTCAAAGTCCGCTATGCTGGAACTCCAATCCAGTGCTTCTGGCTCCGAGCCGCCCCTTGTGTTTTACTTCCCCGACACCTCATTGTCTGTGCCTGGAATGCTCCTCCACCCATGTCTACATGTCCCTAGTTGCGCAGACACTAACTGGTGGCTGGCCCAGCAGTCATTCCACTACAGAGGCTGGAATCACTACACCCTCATTTTCCAGCCCCATGCCCAGCTAGTGAGAAAAATGTAACAGAGTTCTGGTCAATGCTATAACCAGAAGTCCACTAGAATGGTTCCAAGTTTACCCTTTCCTTATGAGACAAAAGCTTACTTTCTCCTGGTTGGGGCGCCCTTTTTTTCTGCTTCTTGCCTTGAATAAGAATATATTTGGAACTTCAATAGCTGTTTGCAACCATCAGGCATAAGCATGAGAGGAAAACGAACACTCAGACACCTTGACATCATCTAGTGGCTAAATCAGTTTGACCAGCTACCTACCTCTAGACCATCTCTAAGTGAGAATAAACCCCTTATGTACTGTGTAAAGGTTTTCTATTACTTGTACTCAAAAGCATTCCTATTGATAATCTATTTTTAAGGTGGTGCTTATGAGGACAGCTCCCCTTTACACCTTTTCCTCCTTTGAACTTTACTGATGAATTGTTTTTTTTAAAGATTTTATTAATTTGAGAGAGCGAGAGAGATAGCGAGAGAGAGCACGAGTCGGGGGGAGGTGGAGGGGAAGAGGGAGAAGCAGGCTCCCTGCTGAGCAGGGAGCCCAGTGCTGGGCTCCATCCCAGGACCCCAGGATTAAGACATGAGCTGCAGGCAGACGCTTAACCGAATGAGCCACCCAAGTGCCCCATGAACTTTACTGATAAACTTCTGATGATACTATGAAAATTAATAAAGGGAAATCTCATTTGAAATGTAGTCGGCAAGCCCTGTAGGGGGACCTGTCACTCACGAACTTTCCATCTAGCTTACCCCACACTAATGGACCGGAAGAAGTTCACATTACTATCCCAGCAAAAAGAAGGTTTTCTCCTTGCCCAGGAACCAACCAGCCAAGGAGAAACTGCCACAACCTCAGCCAATGAGGAGCCACCAACACCCTGAACTCTTCACTTTCCTCCTACAGTCTTTTGTTCCAAGCAGCCCCTCCCAACCTCCTCCTTTTTCTCTATAATGTTCCTCTCCTTTGTTCTCCAGACTGGCTTATGGTTTGCCACAGCCTGCCTGTCCCGAATTGCAATTCCTCTGTTCCCAAATAGACTCATTTGGCTGGTAAAATAATGGGCTCTTTTGTTTTTTAAGGTCAATGGTCAGTTACCACTGTCTACCATTAATGGAAGGCTCATTTTAATTTGCAGCTCTCACCGCAATGCTTAGTGTACAAGAAGCATAATACTCAAATATTTAATGAAGAAAGAAGGAATTCTGATAATTTGGTAAGCATTTGGGCATTATTTTTGCTTTTTCTCATATTTTACATTATTTTTAACCTATAAGAGGAGAAATGGCTGATAAAAATGACCTCTGAATACAATCTCCTCTTACTTTTTAACAAATAATTATAAACATATACTGCATAGTTACTGTGCTAAGCACTAGGGATACAGATTGAAAACAGAATTTCTGCTTTCAAGGAATGAATGGCAGACACAAGTAAACCTACAACGACAATAATGTTTGATATGTGTAATAATAAATCTGAGAGCACAGTGCTTCCTCAACATTTACTTATTTTCCACTTTATCCAGAAACTGGCTGTCAGGCATGGCGTGAATCACCTCAACCTCCCATCCTTTCCCATCTTCACCTCCTTCACCCACTGATGAAAAAGTGTCCCTCCTCCTGTCCCAAGACCAGCTGTGCTCTCAGACACAGCACTTCTCACCTATTGTGGGGTCTTGCTCTAGCAGTTGTCCAAACTCCCCTATCATGTTAACCAGAGTTCCTGGGGTGGTGGGTTGGTTTACACTGACTGTGGCTGTTTACTTCCTTCTGATTCACTTCTCAACCCCCACAATCCAGGTTCTGCCTTAACCACCTCACTAACACTGCTCTGGTAAAGGTCCCTAGAGATCTCCGTACTGCCGACACCAGGGACCACATTTCCATCTTTATTTATTGGACCTCGCTAAAGCAAGTGCCCCTGACCACAACCACTTTCTCAGAACACGGGACTATCTGGACTTCTGTGACACTACTCTCATTGCTTGTTCTCTTCTCGTTTTTAGACACGACGGTGTTACCCAAGTGTGGGCCTGGGGCCAGTGGGGGGTCTGAGACCTTTCAGGGGATCCATCAGGAAAACTGTTTTCACAATACCAAGAAGACATCTGCTTGTTACTCTCATTTTCTTATGGGTGTACAGTGGAATTTCCCAGAGGCTAAATGACATGTGATATAGCAACAGGCCGTAGGCAGACACAAATATAAGAATCTACCCTTCTTTTATTAAGACAAACATTAAAGAGATTTGCAAAAATGTCGAACAATGTCACTCTTGTCACTAATTTAATGGTTACTTTTCATAAAAATGGTATTTATGTTAGTATGTAATGGCTTTATTGGCTGCCTGTCAGCTAAGAATAAAGTCCAAGTTCCTTAGCATGGTGCCTAGGCCCCTTAGTATGTGGTCTTTTTCACCCTCAGTCTCATCCTCTGTCACCCTTGAATCACACTTAACTCTCCAGCAATTAAATAATCTACTGTTTGTTGTTCCTGGAGTGTACTATGCTGCTTCATGCCTTTGACCCAATGTCATCTTCTGGGAAGTGTTCTTGATTCCACCCCTGTGCATGCCCATCACAGCACTCAACACAGTTTGTGAAAATGGTTTCTATAACTGTCCCACAGAGGTTAAAAAAGCCATTGATGTAGGTGCTTTGCTGAACCCAAAGCTCTTATCTTTCTATCTCCAGGTTTTGGTACCACACAGGGCAGATTAGTCTTCAGACACGTTTTTGGAAGCACTGAAGTAAAATGACACTTAGGAAAAGACCTGTTTGGATGGAGGTTGGGGTTGTGAATGAGGAGAATTAGGAAAACCTTTGTCCTGAGAAGGTCATGATTGAACTGAATCTCAAAAGAGGATGAACTCAAGACAAGAGTGTTTAAAGGGCATTGCCCAATACAGAGAACTTCACAAGGGGGAAGGGGCTGTCTTTGAAATTCACAAGACATAGCCTTAATACAGAAGGACATTATTTTTTAACAAGTTTATTATCTTAGAGATCATACTAGTGGGAATCTCAGGTTTTAGGTCCATGATTTCAAGAAAGTGTAAAATGATTACTAGATTCCTATAGTTAATATGTTTACACATGTATAATAAATTTAGTTCAAAAGCATTACTCGAAGTATAATTTGAACAGTTATTTTCTAAATGTATATTACTTTACAGTGGCTCATACAGAAACTCATTTCCAATTTTCTGCTCACCAGGTACAATTTGAATGGTTTTTCTGCAGTTTACCCCTGTTGACTTGGCCTTTATTCACTTGATAAAAATTTTGCCTCAAATGTGGATTTCAGCACCTGGCTCATAAATCATTTCCAAACGGATTTTTAGTAATGTAAGAGTCCTCAGAGATTACCTGGTCCAACAAGCTAATTTTGTAAGAAAGAAAACTGAACTACTAAGGTTGAGTGACTTGTTGAAGATGACATACTCTCTGAGGACTCCTCCTTGACTTTTCCATGATGTGCTTTCATATCTACCCTATCCTTCCCTTCAGTGTATGACCTGTGTGCTGATTCCCAGTTCTTGCTCATTCTCAGTAAATATAAATGACAAAATACCTTTTTCCAGACTGCAAATAACTGGTTTCCACTTATTCACTTGCATATTTTGTAGCTTTCTTCAACAGACTTGGTGAAGTTCTTGGTGCCAAGTACTTTGCTAATTTTTTGTTAAAATTCCACCAGTACCCCTAATGTTTACAAACTTTACCTTCCAAAGTCATTAAGTAAAATCATGCTCTCCCATGAAATGGTTCTTTAAACCATCTGACTGGTCTCACTGGTAGGACCCAGATGTTGTTCTCAAATTTAAAGGATGAATAACTTTTCTATGCAGGTATCTAAAAATTAGATAGTCACTGCTTCAGAGGTTTGGTATTCTGTCCCATAACCAATGTTGTAATGGGTCTACTTATCATAGGGCCTGCCAACTCATATACCCACTGGGAGGGTGGCGCCTATCTGACCAGACTCTCTCCTAGGACACTCTTAGGCTGGCCAGTCACCCAAAGTGAGACCTGGCATAAATACGGCTCGAACTCTGAGATGATCACGTAGTTAATAAGAAACACCAAATCTGGGAAGGATGCAGAGAGAAAATCATTAAGATACATACAGTAACGATGGGTCAGAAGTTATAAGGAAGCAAAAAGAAAGCAGAGGCTGTGAGGTAGACGAAAAATATATGAAATGAATAGGGGACTCAGGAGCAAATATGAGAAAGGGGCATGGAGAAAGTTGTGTGCTACACTGAGGGATTTGAGTTTAGACTCTCATTCTCCTGCTGCAAAGATGCTTTAAGCTGTATCCCCATCTGATGAGGCCAAGATAAACGTTTCGTATCCCCGAAGTTTGTGAGAGTTTTCTTCCTTTACAGCTCCTTGAATCTCCTTCTTACAAACCCTGTCCTCGCCTCACGCCCTCCTCAAAGCCAGTGCCCTAAGTAGAAAGGATTTGATTCTTGCAACCAAAAAAGCTAGTTAAGGCACCTAGGATACTAGAGTGGCTAGACCGAAGCTTCAGCTTTCAGACATGTGTTACTGGCTGCTCACTTCCACTATCGACTCTTGCAATCCTAGGGGAAGTTCTAGGTATGCGACTAATGGGTCCTAGCTTGAGCACCTGCAGCTTCCACGTCCACTCTTCTCATGGCAGAAACACACCAGTAACCACGCTCCCAGAGAACCACGGTATTCGACTTGGGGGAAAACATCACAAGACTTGAACCTCTTCTCCGATACAATGAAGGGCAAGCCCACCCTTGCTTTTCCCCCGAGGTTTCAGAGGGCCACGCTGGTCGACAGGGGCACGCTTTTCCGCGGCGGAGCCTGTGCATCCCCGTCCCGAAGTCGCCGGCGCGGGACAGGAGCTCCCCGCACCCCGGACCTCCCGGCCCCCGCCGCCCGCCGGGTCACCTGTAATTGTAGGCGCTGAAATGCTTGCTCTCTCTCAGCATCGCCCGGTACAGATCTAACACTTGTGCGCGGCTGGAGGCTGCCATTTTGGAAAGAAAAAAATAATAAATGGGTCCTCTTCGAGAAGGTCCCGAGTTTAACCTACCCCACGAAACTTCAGTCTATGCAAAACCACGAACGAAATAAAATAAAATGCCGTGGGGCTCGGTCTTGCTAGCCGGCCGGGCCTAGGCCTGGGTGAGCACCGGCCCGCGCCTGCGGGCGCTGGGCGTCGCGCGCCGCTTCGGAGGCGGGCGCAGGCGGGCTTCGGACAGCTTAAGGGGGAGGCGCCGACACGAAGGCGTT
Organism: Phoca vitulina; assembly: GCF_004348235.1. Taxonomy (NCBI): domain Eukaryota; kingdom Metazoa; phylum Chordata; class Mammalia; order Carnivora; family Phocidae; genus Phoca; species Phoca vitulina. The sequence continues at coordinate 6,012,795 of NW_022589734.1, forward strand.
CCCGTCCTCCGCCGGCGCCTCGAGGCGCCGGCGCCTCGAGGCTTCGGCGTACGGCAGCCCTACCAGCGGGCTGAGGCGGGAAGGGGGAACGGCCGCAGGGAAAGGGCTGAGCCTGTGGAGGGACGCAGGCCGGAGGCTGAAGCACTGAGTGCGTGCAGCCCGTCTAGGAGCGCCTTCGCGAACGGCCTGGGGTCGTGGCGGGGACATGTAGTGTCACACCGCAGCGCCTAGTCGCACCTCCGCGAGGCCCGAGGCCGCGTTGCCAGGGTTACCGAGCGCGCCGCCGGTCGACGCTCCGCCCCCGGCCGCAGATGACCCGCCCCTTGCGCCAGGGCCGCCCTCCGCGCTGCCTGAGAGGCCGGGCCGGGTTTCCAGGGGGCCTTTACTTTACCGCGGTCTGTCTGTGGGCCCCCAGTGCAGGGCGCTTTCTGAGCGCAGGGACGGGACGCGGGGGGGCGCAGAGGCGATGGGTGAGGGACTCCCTGGTGCTCCGGCTCCGCTCGGGGCGACTGGCTAGGGCCTCGGGAGCAAGGACCCCTTTCTTGTCAAAATGGCAGCGCCCGGCGTGCTGTGGGGGTATCTTTAAGGGAGGGGGTGCGGCAGGTAAGAGCCTTCCCCAGGAGAGTAGGCAGCGTGCCGCGCTTCAGATTTGAAACACCCGGGTTTGGGTCTCCTGGGCGAGCGGTGGGTAAGTGCCGGCCTCGCTGCAGCGTGGGGTGCGACGTGGGCGGTCAGTGCTGGTGGTGGGGAGTTACTTGGCCACGGGATTTCCCCCCTTTCGGGTGTTCTTTGAGCTCTCGAGGTTTTACTTTTGAGTTTTCAGACCCAAAGAGTCTTGTCATCTAATGTATACAAAAGGTGGGGTGGCGTGGGTAATTAATTGGGAAAACCTCAGGGATTTAAGGACTCTATTGGGCTATTTCAGACGCAAAGCAAGAAGTTAAGCAAGTTTTCTCTTGAAGATCTTCATGGCTAAGTTTTCTCTCTTGGTCTTTCTCTGAAGACGTCAGCTTTTCAGAAGCACTTTGTTACAGTGGTGAATAAAGTTGGTCGTTGTGGTCCCTAAGCGTAGGACTGGGCGTAGAGAAGCCTGAGCTAGTTCTCCTTACTGTGTTTGCAAAGCATCTGTCTTGTTTTGGGACTTTTTCTGTCTATAGTCAACTTTAGGAAGAGCCACAGTTTTCTTGCTCAAAACAGAGCTAGGAGTCACTTTAGACGTAAAAAACAAGTTTGCCTCAACATCCATTTTTCTTCAACCACTGAGTTGTGGTTGTATTTCATATCTTTAAGTTTACCTGGTTTTAAAATGGCACTTGCTTTATATCAAAATCTCGTATTTTCTGGAACTTGAGAGGCAGGAAACACTTTTCTGATCTTGCTGCACTTTAGTGTACTTGCAACGTGGTGTCCTTGCACGCAGATACATTGTTAATATTACTCGTTAATAGCATTTTAAAAAAACGCATGGGAAAGAACATTCTTTTTTTTTTTAAGTAAGATTTTATTTATTTATTTGGAGAAAGCGAGAGCGAGCGAGATCACAGAGGGAGAAAGAAGCAGACTCGCTGCTGAGCGGAGACCCCGACTCATTGCTGAGCCGAGAGCCCCACTCCCGGCTGGAACCCAGGATCCGGAGATCATGACCTGAGCTGAAGGCAGACGCTTAACCCACTGAGCCACCCAGGCGCCCCAAGAGAACATACTTTCATTAAAATCTTTTTAAGCTTCCTTTTTTTTTTTTTTAAAGGTCTCCCACATCTATGAGCATCAAAATAGTTTTCTACAGGGTATCTGAACTTCTGTCACTCTTGCAGGTTGATCAGGTCATTGGGCAAGTCTTACCTCAGGATTATTGAAAGAGATTTTAATATTTTGAGTTTTCCTTGGCATTAAAGGTTTAAGACCAAGGGAATTGCACATTATTACAGGGTAAGATTTAGAGCCATTTTCTCTTAATATTTTACGAGTGCTAATGATATAAAATGCGGCACCTGGGAAAACTACAGTATTCATGCAAGTTAAAAATAAAGAAAGCTATCAAGGTAAAAGAAAAAAACATGAAAGTTACATTGGCTGGTTTAAAAAGTGGGGTGCCTGGCTGACTCAGTCATAGAGCATGCAACTCTTGATCTCAGGTTGGTGAATTCTAGATCTCAGGTTGACTGTAGAGATTACTTAAATAAATAAACTTAAAAAAAATAAAAATAGTAGGGCTTGCATTATTATATTTTGCTATCATCTACAAAATGAAGTTGGAGTAATTATTACTGTATACAATTGTTTATGTCTAATTATCGGGCAATTTAATCATTAATGTATATAATTAAGGTATCTAAATGACCTTAACTTTGTTATAATCAAATAAAGCTTTTCAAATAAATATATAAAGTTTAGTTTGTTTGGGTAGCCTAGTCATCTGTTAGTACAAAGAATAGTTGAGATTAGGAAAGTAATAGCGTCCCAGTAGATTCTAAGATAAGTTCTCACAAAAATACTTTTATTGTATTTAAAATAATATACCATAATCTTAGATATCATTGCCTTGAACAACTAATAAAAAAAAAAAACTACATTCCAAAGCTAAATCTCTATTTTTGTACGTCTTTATTGCAGAGATGACTGTTTTCAATAATAGCTCTATCTGAGGTTGAAACTGGAATTGGGCCAGTACCTGAGAATTACTTACTTACTTATATGTCCTTTAATATGCATCTATTCTGAGCTGCGTATTGTATTAGGTACTGACTATAAGCTAGCGGTACCCACCTACTACCATCTTGGCCTCAAAATGTAAAAATTGCCTTAGTATTCACCTATCCATAGTTAAGAAATACTAATAGTTCTTTACCTATGTAAAACGATGTATTACCTTGTATTAAAATTAGGATTGCTGGATTGCTAATGAGCACTTAATGCTTTTTGAAGAGAAATTTCTCCAAACATAATAAGTAATAGGACAGAAGTATACTATCTGAGGCTTAAATATTAAAATGATGTGTAAAGAAAATCTTGTATAAATGAGCAACTTGTGACATTATGATTTAGAAATTATTCCACTCCAAACATGGATCTAAATCTTTATGTAATTGTCATTTGTTTTATTGATCCTTCATTCTAATAGAATATGAAGCTGGAAGAGACCTTGGATATCAATTCCTTTTTATAGATGAACAGACTGAATTTGAACTGCATATGAACAGACTCATTCATTCATTTATTCAGCATTTATTGAACACTTCCTAAGTGCCATATATTATCCAAGATGATCTTATTATCCAATAAGATATATTACCATGAAGAGAATCTTTCTCCTCAGAAATGGACAGGGAACTGGATAAGCAAAGTATTAATTTGTTTTGACAGGTGCTATGATTGGGTAATATTACCAAGTGTCTGGGGAGTACAGAAGAGGGCCATTCAACTAGGACTTTGACCTAAGGAAAGACTTTCCATCATAGAAGGTGTTTATACAATGAGCTAGTAACAGCCAGATAAAGAATGTGGTAAGAGCTTGTAGTGTATATTCAAAGCAGGAGGCATGAGGGACCATGACCCATTCAGGAAACTCTGGGAGAGGGGATGGGAAGGACCGTCTGTGAAACCAGACATGATTAGCTTGTACCTGATTTATTACGATGATGTTTCGTCTGTTTTGGGGATAAATTATTTTTTTGATGTTGGCTAGTTCACCCAAGTAGAACTTAACATCTGAACTATTGAAATATAGGTTGGTTTTTCAGGTGTTGGTTGGCTTTTGTTTTAAACCATATTTTTGATCCTGTATTCTAGGAGTACTGAAATTCTGTTTACCTCTGCATTTAACAATGGATAGTTGATCAGCCTGGTAGTTCAAGCCACTGTTCTTGTGGATATTTGAGGGCTATAAATCAAATACTGATCCCTTTTTCCAAAAGTTTACAGTTTAAATACAATCTGTATGTAATTAAGATAGTACAAAGTGCTGCAGGGGAAGTACTGGGGAAGCACTGTGGGGTCTCAGCATGAGCAGTCACTTCCATGGGTGGTGCCTGGGCCACACCTCAGATGGACAAAGTGAACATGGCTGATGCCCAGGCTTTAGGAAAAAAATTTTTTTTTTTTTTTTAAATTACCCAGGAGATTGGTCGCAGCCTGGTACAGAAACATTGATCTGTGGGAATTAGGGGGCTTTTTGGAGGAGGTAGTGTTCATGTTGGACTTGAGAGAATTTAGGTTTGAGCTGGGCCTTGAAAGGAATTACAGTATTTGGATGTGTGGGTGCGGTAGTAAGATGGTTACTGCAGGATGAAGGTTTACCCTTAGAAAGGGTAAAGGAGAGAGTGAGTGAGGTTTAGGGAAAGGTGATCACCGCCTATGGAACCCTGAGGGAGGGCCTTTTGAGGGAGGGAGTAGGAGAATGCTTGAAGGTGAGTGCAGGAGATGCAGCTGTAAAGGCCATCAGGGTGGATACCAGCTGAGTCCTTGTAGGATCTCAGTTAATCCTTTGGAGACCCGCGGGAGACCCGCTGGGAAGGAAAGCTGTTAACTGCATTTCAGGACAGGGAAGCTGAGAGGTTAGATTATTGAGCTGCAGTTAAGCAGCTAGGAAGCGGGGAGGGTGGGCATTGGTCCAAGATGCGATCTGTCTAGCCATGATGCTACACTGCCTCACAGACGGTCTACAGTGGAAGCTTTAGGAGTTGGAAGTGTATCAATTTTTCTTGGATAATATGGGTAAATTTCAGACGTATTTGAATTTTAATTTAGTTGGATATTCACTTATTTATAAAAGCTAACTGGTTAGCTCCTAACAAATATTCTGAAAATCTCAAATGTTGATTTTTATACTAGCTTTTTAGTCTTTTAAGATAAATTTACATTTTTTTTCTTTTACCATGTCTTAGAAAAGACTTAAATCGAATACCTTTTTTAGGTTGTCTGTTCAAGTGTGCCACAGACATTACCTCATGAGGGATTTCTGAGACTCAGCTTTCTGTGGAAGAAGCTCTTTTCAAATATACCTAAGAAAATCTGTTCTCTGAAAGTTAGAAAGCAGCTAGACAGTCTAACTTCATTGATTGGAGGCTAAGGGTTTCCCTGCTTGTGGGCAGCAGCAGTAAAACTGACAATCGATTTTGTGTGAAGTATATCAAATGTCACTTCTAGAGAATTTTTTTTTTTTTAACAAATTCTTTGCCTTCTAGAGGAAAGAAACCATCTTTTCCTAATACAAGCCACCACCAACGTGGGAATTATTTTCCAGTGTCATTTATGGCAGTATTCTGGTACAGATCACCTTCATTCTTTTTCCTGCTAGTTATGAGGGATAACTTGAAGGAATGATGTTTTCTTGTTTGTATGTTTTCGAATGATTTGTTAATCACCCAGCTACATGTGATGGTAATGACAGCTATTATTTATTCAAAGTGTATTTTCTCTTCCAGGAGCGTTTCCAGGCAGTTTACAAACATTTCATGTCAGTAATTCTTATAAAGACAAATTTGAAGCTCTGATGGACTTCTTTGAGTGGGGAGTAGTAACTGCCATCTCTTGTTTGTCCAGATTAGTTGGTCGTTTACAGAAAACACTTAGGATCTGCACTGTTGACTCTGTTGAGAAGAAAAAAACAGCCTATGTTTTGCTAATCCCTGATGAAACACCAGGTCAGTGTCTCCTGATATACAGTACTGAGTCCTGTGATGTTGACTATTATCTTGGAAGAACAATATATCTTTTTTTTTTTTTTTAAGATTTTATTTATTTGAGAGAGAGAGAGAGAGAACACAAGCAGGGGGAGCAGCAGAGGGAGAGGGAGAAGCAGGCTCCACTGAGCAGGGAGCCCAACGTGGGGCTTGATCCCAGGACCGAAGGATCATGACCTGAGCCGAAGGCAGACCTTAACAGACTGAGCCACCCATGTGCCCCAGGACGATATATCTTTGTAAAGGAAAATCCCACAGTTCTTTCCTGCTGTGTGTCTCCTTAACTACGCAAACAGAACATTTCACCTGTGGTCACCAGATGTTTGGGGGTTTTTACTGACACCAGAGCAATCCTCTGCAACACCAGCTGAGTGTCCTACAGTTCAGCTCAATTCTGACACTACCTGAAGGTAGCCTCAGATTCCACATTCCTGCAAGACTGACCCCCCTCCTCTCCTACTTCACATGCCAATTGCAACTGGTAGGTCCCCAGTTTACCCACACCTGTCCGATTAGGCTGCAAATTGGAGGTTTCCATGACCCCTGCTTAGGTTTGAGTAATTTACTGGAGAGGCTCACAAAGCTCAAGGAAACACACATACCAGTTTATTAAAGGCTATGATAAAGAATACAGATGAACAGCCAGGTGAAGAAATACCTAGGGTGAAGTCTGGGAGGGCCCTGAGTGCAGGACCTTCTATCCCTATGGAGTTCGGGTGCATCACCCTTCCTGTGTGGATGTGTTCACCCCCACCTGGAAGCTTTGCAAACCCCATACTATTGAGATTTGTTGGAAGCTTCCTCATGTAGGCATGATCAATTAGTAGCAACATTTCCAGCCCCTCTGTTCTCTAGAGAAGTGGGGATGGGGGGATAGGGCCAAAAATCCCAAGTGCCTAATCATGGCTTAGTCTTTCTGGTGACCAGCTCCCTTCAGGACCCTTACAGGAGCCAGAGTCACTTCTTTAGAACAAATGATGCTCGTAGTGCTCTTATCACTTAGGAATTTTCAAAGGTTTTAGGATCCCTGTGTCAGGGCTGGGGTCAAAGACCACATTTTAGAACAAGAGATGCTTTTAGTATTCCTACCATTTGGAAAATTACAAGGGTTTTAGGGGCCAGGAACTGGGGGCAGAGACCAATATATATATTTTCTATTATCTCACAAACTTTGATACTTGTCTTAGTCTGTTTGGTCTACTATAACAAAATACTATAAACTGCGTAGTTTATAAGCAATAGAAATTTATTTCTCACAGGTCTGGAGGCAGGGAAGTTCAAGACCAAGGTGCTGGTAAATTCAGTGGTGAAAGCGTACTGGTTCACAGATGGCTGCCTTTTTGCTGTGTTCTCACATGGAAGGCACAAGGGATCTCTCTGGGGCTTCTATTATAAGGGCACTGATTCCATTCCTTAGGAATCCTCATGATCTAATCACCCAAAGGCCCTACCTCCTTATACTATCACCTTGGTTTTTAACTTAGGATTTTAATATGAATTTTGGGGGGACATATTCATACAGTCAATTGCAGTATTACGCTGGAGAATGTTATTAACAGTAGAAGCTAAACAGAACTCATGATTTCTTTGCCATTATAGTGAATACTTTTATATGATTTAATATTTCATAGCTTTCTAATTTAAAAATTTATTTGCTGAGCCCAACTAAAGCAATTCAGCTTGGCAAACCTGTGTCCTGTATATTTTGTAATTGTGAGCTTGAGTTAACTAATAATAGTTAAGAGTATAAAAGCCTGGCTTGTGTGAAATGGATTGCAGTAATATTGGCAGACAGTGATACAGAGTTAGCTTCATTTAATAAGGATTGGTTTATTGGGAGGAATATCTTTATAACGATTTCTGGAATTCTGGACTGCAGGGAAGAGTGAAAATGGAGAAATCATGAAATAGAACAAAGCTTATGAGGCATACTCTCCCTCCTTGACATTTCCAGGTATGGACATTGTTACCTATTTCAAGTCTTTGAGTACTTTGAAATAAGTGCATGTGCCCAAGCTTTGATGATGTGAAGCTCTGTTAGAAATCCCATTCACACCTTGGCTTCTAGGTGCAGTGAGAGCCCCTCCAGCCTTCTGAGATCTGGTTGTGATGGTAGTTACGGGACCGCTTTCATTTGTAGAGCCCTGGTCTTCCAAGAATCGCCTATACTCCCTACTTTTTAAAGCCTCTGGGTAAACTATCCCGGATTAATACATTTCCTAACAATAAGGTCAGTTTCACCAGAATGTTCAATCTGAGTTGGAATGTCCTTCTGTTAAAGGAGAGTCCGTGGGTGCTAAGTTATACTGTTTTCTGAAAATCTTTTTCTGTGGTCTTGACAACTATTTAAAAATAAAATGTTTAGTATAGATTAATGTGACAGTAATTTATGCTAATCTTCCTTCTCCCCAGAAAACCCCTCTGCTTCATTTTTGTTTTATTATTAAAAATTTTTTTTTAAAGTTTATTTATTTTAGTAATCTCTGCACCCAACCTGGGGCTCGAACTCACAACTCCGAGATGGAGAGTTGCATGATCTTCCAGCTGAGCCAGCTAGGCACCCTTCCCCCATTCTCCCCTACCACCCCCACATCATTTTTAGAATAAAGTCTAAAAAAGTTTATGTAAACTCACTAACACAGTCAATATGACCCTGAGGGGCCATTGCAAATGCTGATCCAACTGCCTGGAATATTCTTTCCAGCTTTCCTGATTTGCCTGGTATGAGTTTAAGAGATACTCAAAGACACCTTCTCAAACTTTAAGCACATCTTCCTCTTTTAAGCCCTCTTAATGTTGTGAGTGTATTTCTTAACTAAGAGTGACTGCAGTTGCAAGTAACAGAAAACCCAAGTCAAATAGATTTGAACCAAGATAATGGCTTTATTGTTTCATGGATCTGGAAAGTTCGGAAGTCAGATGGGCTTTAGGATTGGTTTATTTGAGTGATGTTGTCAAAGACCTGCTTTTGTCCTTTTTTCCACTCTGTCTTATACAATGTCAACTTTATCCTCAGGCTGGCATTCTTTCTTGGTTGTGGAAGGACACCAGCAATTCTGGGGCACTTGTTTCCAGAATGTCAGAAGAGAGAGCTTCTGGATCAGGGTGCCCTACAGTTCTCTCTCTTCACCTCTTTGGCCCTAATTGAGTTGTGTGCTCATTCATCTCTAACCAATAACTGTGGTTAGGGTATAGGATTACAGTTAGTTTAGGTTTGAGCCACCCGCCTAAATCCTAGAGGCAAGAACGGGGGCAGCTGCCCCCAAGGTATACAGGCTGTGAAAGCTGGGGATGGGTAGGTAGGCATGTGGGGGTACATACAGTGAAATTGAAGTAGTTACCAAGAGAACAGGGACTGATTTTTGGTAAATGGCAACAAAGTTCATTACAGCAGTCTTGCCAGAGTTCTATATCTCTTTTTGTGTGTTTATTTGATTAATATTTTTCTCTGTTATCAGGTTGTATATTCCGTGAGGACAGGGACCATGTCTGTTTTTTATTACAATTGTTTCCTCAACACTTTGCGTCTAGCTTTGCATATGCTTGATGATTAATAAAACAGTTGAATGAATGAATCAATTGCATAAGCTCTAAATAACTTACCTGTAAAAATTATTGGGTGACTTCAGATAGTGTTAGTTATCTATGCAACAGCCATGCTTCTTCTTGGCCAACAGAACAATAATTTTGTTTGAGTGGCCGTGTGCCTAGTTCCTGGAAATGAATCATAATGGTCTAATGTAGTCATGGTGATTCCATTCCCTTTTGGCCAGATTCTTGGTTTTCCAGCCTTTCTTACAGCCAGAGGTAGCCACAAGACACAGATCTGGTTAATGAGACAAGAGGATGTTGGCTGGAAGTTTTCTGGAAAAGATTTTGCTTCCTGTTAAAAGATAGGTATTCACAAAGGAGAGTTTGATTATGCCATCTCTTTCCTGCTTGGGATGCTAACGTGAGGACTAATTCTTGAAGCTTAGCAGCCATCTTGCAACCATGAAGAAAAAAGCCTGTGAGAAAGGACAAGAGAATACAAGAGATTCCAACTTACCGCCTTGACTTTTCTGAGCTGTTGAATGAACCCTGTAACTGGGTACCTACAGACTTCATGATGAGTAGACACTAAGTGTGTTTCTTATTAACTATTTGGGCTTTCTTACAGCTCAACGCATCTTGATATAGTAGTGCCAAAAATAGAGTTTCATTGTTTCAGCCTTGACAAAACTTTTTATTTGGAATTTATTGCATTTGTTAATTTAAGGTAATTTCTCTGCTATTTGTGAAGCTTTGGGATCTTTTCATGTAGTTTTTTTATATAAATCTGTTATGTGCATATACAGGCTAAGCTTTTTTTTTTCTTTTTCTTTTTTCACCTCAGGAATTTTGTACATCAGGGTCCCTCTCTGGAATAATCTCTCTCCTCCCATACTCTTCTTTTGACCAGTGACTGCATAGATTACATGTTCCATCTTCAGCAAGCAGTTCCCTGGCCACAGTTTAAATTATACCATCTTGATTTTTATTATTCTTTCTTGAAGCATCTTATTCTTTACCTTAACTTTTTATAATATAAAATTATGTTGCTCTGTAATTCTCAGACACTGGTTTAATGTTGATTCCTCCCATTAGAAGTCAATTCCATGAGGGCAGGGACTATGTCTGTTTTGTTTTGTCTCTGTAGGCAATGTGCATAGTAAGTGCTCAGTAAACATTTGTCAGATGACTGGGTGGAAGAAAAGAAGACTGAAATCCTTAAATTTCCGCATCTTCCAGCTTCCTGCCCCATAACCACCAACAATTTTTGGTAATGTGAGATGTTCAGCTACAGCACAGGTTCTGTTTACATTTGTTTAGAGGATGTTGTTCCTCGTTGGTCAGAGTTTCCTTTTAGATTTTATAAGGCGAGTAGTGTAGTCACTTAGTGTACTAACCGAGCAAGTTTCTTGTCAGTTTCTTTAGAAGAGTAATACCTATTTTGGACACTTTTTCTTGTCTTAGGATTTATTCTTCCCGAATTTTGCATTATCTTAAAACAGACTTTATTGGCACTATTTTTCTAATTTGACTTGAAGAGCCTCTGGTAGCGAATGTTTTTATTTTATGTTTTAGAACACCCTGGAAGCATGGAAATGATTCTCATTTTAGCAGGTTATTGTGCTTGGTTACTAGTCATTTAGAATCTCTGTATCTTCTTTCTAAAAGTGTAATCTCAGGAGAGGCCATGTGAATTATTGACACAAGGTATTGACTTACAGTGGAGATGCTTTTAAATAAAATTTTTGAGTTTCAGCAGGCTATAATCCTAGACTGTCGGTAATAGTTTTATTGTTTCTAGGGACAGTGACTGTGAACTTTTAAAATTATTGGAAACACTATGTATGTGAGTGAGAGTAAGGGAGAAAACTTGACTAGGATTTTGTTGATTTGGTTACATTTCACAGCTATCACAAAGCTCTTCCATATCATTTTAGGTCAGTCACTTAATTTAACATTTGGGTGATCATATAAATCCATTTCCTAAATCAGGACACTGTTGAGATCGATGAAAGTGGGTGCTGTTAATAGTGATGCTGGGACAAGAGGCATAAAGCTGAACTGCCTTGGGGAAACCCTGTTTGGTACAGTAGTCTATGATGACTATGATGACGATGTTAACCTGCACACCCTGGTGTCTTAATACCTTCCAAAATAAGGGAGGCCTTCCTTCTCCTGACAAGGCCATGAGATTGTTTGTTTGCAAAGAGATAGGAATTGCAAGAACCAAGATTCTGAAACTCATCAAAGCCTTCATTTCCCTTTTATTCCCTGCAGGATCCCTGCATCCTCCCTGCCCTCTGCTCAGAGGTGGGATTCTTCCATTGTCTGGATTGTCCTGGATTCCCAGTTTGCTGTGCTTTCATCAGCAATAGGAGATTGGGGGTAGGGGTTTGGTGCAATGAGAGTTTTTTCTACTTTAGGGTTGAGTCTATGCGTGACTAGTGGGCTATACTAAGGTGTGGAAATAAGGGAAGTGTTTGACTTCTTTTACTGTTTCACTTAATAGACAAACTGTGGGTTCATGGTTATATTTAATCATAGTCTTATTTTATGTTGTTTGGACTTCTAGAAGAAAGCTCCTAAATATTAATAGGAACATAAAAAAGCAATCAGGCAGGGTGCCTGGGTGGCTCAGTTGTTAAGCATCTGCCTTTGGCTCAGGTCATGATCCCAGAGTCCTGGGATCAAGCCCAGCATCGGGCTCCCTGCTCCACGGGAAGCCTGCTTCTCCCTTTCCCACTCCCCCTGCTTGTGTTCCCTCTCTCACTGTGTCTCTCTCTGTCAAATAGATAAATAAAATCTTAAAAAAAAAAAAAAGCAATCAGGCATTTCAGAACAGGAGATTTGTGTACCCTTTTGGGGTTGTTTTCCCTGTTGCAGCTCTGCAGCCTGTCCTTCGGAAGGGGCCATAGCCCAGTTGTACCTGGGTTAAGACAGTCCTAGTCTGTTAACTTAGTCTGTCCCCATGAGAAGGAAGAAAGATCAAATGCCAGTGTGATGTGGTCTGGGGCCTCATGGCACAGATTTTCCTGAGGGTCACAGACCATACTTAACAGTTCTCTTCCTCTCCGGCCATTTTCCACTCCATTTTTAGGGCCCGCAAAAGACATCTGACGTAATTTTCTTACTTGGTTCTCCTACTAATTGAATGAACTAGACATTGTTACCCCAATTTTACCCAAACCTCTGAGGCTTAGAGAACTTAAAATAAGTGGCCCCACTTCACATGACAGATTTGATATTTGAACTGTTTGTTTCCAAAATGTTTGTATTTTCCGGATTGTATCATGCCATATTGATTCAGTGCTATAAGAGCAGCCTTGAGAAACTAGCAAATAATTTACATAGATTCTTATTTTCTGTTATTAGCATCCTCTACAGTGTTTTATTTACCTCTGTGTGAGCTCTCGTTTTCAAGCTCTAGTTGCCCCAGGGTTGGGTTATTTGGCTTTCTGTTTGGTTCTGTTTGGTTCTGTGCTTGAAAAGTACGATTAGTGTGTAAATGCTTAAATAAATATGATTAGAGTGATTGATCATTACTTTGCATACAAAATGTATTCAGTGAGTATTGCTACTTGATCAGTAATTTGAGAGAATTTGTGCTTTGGTTTTGTATTTTGCTAGAATCTCTCTGAACCTGTTTTTTCAACTGTAATATCAGTTTTTTTTTCTTCCTAGAAATGCTGTACTGCAGGTTCTGCAATTTTAGGATGAGGAATATGAATTTTAAAAGATTCATGGTCCTGTCAGGTAACTCAGAGCAGTGGTTTCCAGCCCACGTGCTAGACAAACTGTGGGAGCCACAGAAAGAAAAGGCTTATGAATCCCTATGTTTCTAATGTGCTTGTCCTCTCATTTTTCAAACACATGCACATAGTATAATGATTGGAAAAATATGCAGTGATAAAAAGCTACTGTGATTTATTAATGCTTTAAAGTAATTTTAATTTATATGGTGGACGTTAAAAGTGTATGTTGCTGAGAGAGTAGATCTTGAAAGGTCTCATCACAAGAAAAAGTTCTTTTGTAATTGTGTATGAAGATGGATGTTAACTAACTAGACTTAGTATGATGATCGTTTTGCAATATTGAATCATTATGTTGTACCTAAAACTAATATAATGTTATATGTCAATTATACCTCAATAAAAAAATCGAAGTACTATATCCCAGGCTGTTGTTATCATTAAAGAAATTAATACATACAAAGCATTTAAAATAGTGCTGGATTCATAGAAAATGCTGTAGAAGATTAGCTGTTGTTGTTATTGATTTTTGGGTGGAGAGCCTGGCGTGATTAGGCACTCTGAAGTATAGATTTTCCTTAGGAACTAACCATCCTTTATCATTGGGTAGCCGTTCATTCATTAAGCATCAATCTTAAAAAAAAAAGTATATGTCTGATCTTGTGGAGATTAGATGATTTTTCAAAGTTAAAATTTATTCTTAGACTGAAATAGGTTGGGAACCCCTGGTCAGGTTGTAGTAATGCCAGAATGTGTCTGCAGTGTTAACCATTATGTTTCCGTCTCTTGCATGGCTGCAGAGCACATTCCCAAGCCTGCATGTGGCAGGAGCATGTCCTCTCATCACTCAGCAGACATTTCATTGTCCTAAGTCAGGCCAGCCTGGGCTTCTGCTGCTCCCTGTAAATAGAAGCAATCGGTCAGTTCCACCTATTTTACCTCTAATTGCCCTCTAATTTTGTCTATGTGCTGGACAATATATTATTAGCAGATAGATGTGAAAATAAATTATTAGATTGTACTTTGCATAGCATTCAATAAATATTTGCCAGTATACTGGTCAGTGATTCAATGGAGTTTTCTACTAGGGCTGTAGTTTCATGATTTACTCCTGTCCCTTGGTTTTCTTACTTCTTTTCCCTCAAAATTGGGTTTCTTTCCTGCTGCAGGATGCTTGTGTTTGAAGCTAAGTATGTGAATTTTAAGATGTGGATGGCTCAGTTCTGAGGGCTCAGGCTTCTCCCTCCACCCTGCTGGTTCCTGGTTCTTGGCTCATCAGCTCCAATGGGCACTGAAGGGACTAACTACTCTTGGAGTACTTATTGGGCTGGCTTTTTTTAAAAAAAGGTCTTTTATTTATTTGACAGAGAGAGAGGACAGTGAGAGAGGGAACACAAGCAGGGGGAGTGGGAGAAGGAGAAGCAGACTCCCCGTGGAGCTGGGAGCCTGACATGGGGTTTGATCCCAGGACCCTGGGATCATGACCTGAGCCAAAGGCAGAGCCACCCAGGTGCCACTGGGCTGGCTGTTTTATGGGTTACCTTATCTAGTACTCATCACAATCCTATAGAACGAGGAAACATAAATAGTAAGTGGCCCGGCTGGGATTCACAGTTAAACACATTTTATTGACTGAACTACCCCCAGACTCTCAGTTTTAAGCGTTTCTCTAACTCTGCTGTTCCTACCTTCTAGCTTATTCCCTTCGCTACCAGGGCTGCATAATTCTTTATTCCCACCAGGACTTGGAATCTACTGGACTTTCCACTTTTTTATTGTGCCACATCTGTCTCATATCCTTACTTCTTCCCACCTTATCCAGCCCAGACTTCTTGTTCACTGCTTAATATCATCTGATTGTTCTGCTCAGACTAGTCTGGTTCTTAGTCCTAACGATTTCCCTACTCTGCTTTGTTAGTGTGCTTTCATTAGTGGGAATTGACTAACAGTATAGGGAAGAAAGAAGGTGAGCATCTGTACGCCTGGCTTCCCACTGGGTATTTTTGCCTGTGATTCAGTGATCCTGCATCTGTAACCAGTATGTTGAACTAGCATGACCAATGGGATGTAGGTCAAACACATTCTCCCCCCTCCACCCATACTTCTATAAGATTGTGTTCAGTGGCCATGAGAGACGATGGACTCTGTAGGTCAAACACATTCTGCCCCCCCCCCCATACTTCTTTAAGATTGTGTTCAGTGGCCATGAGAGACGATGGACTCTGAAAAACAAACTGAGGGCTCTAGAGGGGAGGAGGGTGGGAGGATGGGTTAGCCTGGTGATGGGTATTAAAGAGGGCATGTTCTGCATGGAGCACTGGGTGTTATGCACAAACAATGAATCATGGAACACTACATCAAAAACTAATGATGTAATGTGTGGTGATTAACATAACAATAAAAAAATTAAAAAAAAAAAGATTGTGTTTAGTGGGCTCATCATCCCCTGCTTCTGGATGAAAAGTTACTTCTCCCCTCACCCACTCTTTCTGCAAAGAGCCCTGTGATGGGAAAAGGCGGTGCTGTGTGTATGGCTTTTTCCTCCTGCTCTACGTATCCTTTTCTCCTGATCTGGTAATTTCACCAGGCTATTATTGTTGCTCATTGCATTGTAATTTTTCCTGGAGCATGGTCTGCTCTTGATTTGCAGATTCAAATATGTCTTAATTCTAGGAGAGAGCTTTTTCTGTGACATCTTTAGATATTTTTCTGTTTGTTTTGTTGTTGTCTTGTTGGTCAGGAGCACCAGTAATGTGAAGTAGAACTTTTGTCTTATGTATCTAGCATTTTCTTTCTGGTCATTTTTGTATTTTTATTCATTTATGTTTCCTTTTGTAAGACTTCTCAGACCTGGGGGTTTTTATTTGTGTTTATTTATATGTGTTTATCTTGTTACCTCTAATATGACACTCACTTTGTGGGCATTTCATTTTTCTCTCCTATTTCTTGAGGTGTACCAACTCACTTTTTATCTTCCGTTGTTTTATAACCTTTTTTTTTTATCTTTTGTATATCTTCTTTGACCCTCCCCAAGACCAATTTTTATCTTTTTATTTTTTTAAGTTTATTTGTAATTCCTTTGAATTTGGGAAACAATTTGGTCTGAACTCTTTCTTTGTTTCTTAGAGCAATTTCTCTTTGGTGAACATTTTTTTTTGCTTTATATTTTTAATTTTGTTTTCATTCAGTAGTTTCTATGGATAGTTTCTGGTTTGTTTCTTTTCTGATAATTACTCATCCCTGGTTCAAGGCAGTGTCTCTCTGCCAAAGAACAGCCGCTCTGCGGCTTCAGTTCAGGGTTGGCTGTTTCCTTGTCTGAGGGCACTTCAGTTTTGGATGTTCTGGACAGTGTGCTTTGTGTTAAAATCTCTGTATTTTGTAATGTGGTGACTGCTGGTTTGTTTGTTTCCCTTCATCTTAACCCTACCTCACCATGGCAGTGACTCAAGGTAGGTTCTTGACATTAAAGGTGGTGTGTGTCTTACTGTTCCTTCTCCTTCAGCTCCATTTCCCGCTGCGTTCCAGGGTCATGTTTGTAACACATACATATGTCATTCTACTGCTCCACTAATAATACTGGCCTAATTTTCCTATAGGATAAAGATCAGGACTCTTAGCTCCTCAGAATGTGGCCTGGAACTCCCTTTCTCTTATTCATTACCACTTCCTCCTTTGGTCCCCACAACTCCTCATCCTGAGCTACCAGCTCTTTCAGGGTCTTCATACTCTTAAGCCTCTGGTCCTATGCACTCGTGGTCTCTCCACTGTGTAGAAATTTGCCATCAAGATCACTGGTGTGCTGGTCGATGTTTAATAAACAATGTTTATGGGAGGAGTGCCTGTAATCGTGTTTGGCTGTGGTCGGTATATTTATACCCCATTTCAGGCCACTGTCAAAAAGCCACCAAATGCAGAATTGAGAATAGATGTGCCCAGTCTCTGCTGATGTTAGCTGTCAACCCCTGAAAATTCACTCTTTGTGAAATCTTTTCTGCTTTTCCTCCGTGTAGAGTTAGTCACGTCTTCCACTGCCCTCCAATAACCATTTAGTCTTAAGTTCTGGCTGGGAACTTATATACCTCTCACTCTAGCTTTCTTGTAGTCTGTGAGCTCCTCGAGGGGTATGACCATTTCTTAGTTACAGTGCCAGATATTCAGTAAGCCTTTAAATAGCCAATAGTCAGTGTATCAGTGATATTGGCTGTAATGTTTCAGATGGGAACACGTAGATGGGTCTTCGTAGACCTATTGTCTCTAATGAAAAAAATAAGTTGATGATGTTTGTGTGTTATTTTCTTATATACCTTTATTTCTCATGCTTTTTATTTTAGTCATGATAATAATTGTACAAAATGGCCTATTAGTTGCTGGATTTAACAGGTGTATAAATCAAGTGGAAAACTGGATGAGATTTTTTTTCCTGTTAACTATAATTATTTATAAATTGATGTTTGTATGTTATTTTCTTATATACCTCCTTTTCTCATAATTCTTATTTTGGTCATGATAATAATTGTACAAAACTGTCTAGACGTTGCTAGATTTAGTAGGTCTGTAAATCAAGCGGAAATCTGGTTGAGTTTTTTTTTCCTGTCAATCAATTACAGTTGTTTGTAAATTGATTATATATCTCAGCTTTCCTGTCATTTAGTTGTAAAAGTGTTTGATCCAGATTTCCTGTATCAGTCTCCTAATTTAGCACGATTTGCTGCTTAGTAATCAATCATTGAGTCCCCTTTGCGACCTGGTCAATTACAGTTCATAATACATGAAAGAGTAAGAAATAAGCCTATGCTATTATCATTCTTAGTGTTTTTCCTCAATGTATTTCCATTAGTTTTAAGGTTTAGACATTGGGAATGTTGCATAGGACATAAAGTCAGTATTCAGCAAAAATATTCTGTGTCTTTCCCTCTTCTTCTCTGTCTAGTTTCCCCATCCCCCAGAGGGAACCACTATCCAAAAGATACCTTTCTAGTGTTTTTTGATTGGCTTGTCTGTGAATTTTTGCTCTCAGCGTTTGAGAGTTGTCTGATTCATGAAGAGGAAATATTTCAGAGGCATAATTTATCAGAAACTTCATGACTAGAGATCAAAACATAGGTAGGGCAAGGGAAATAAAACCTGATTTACTGAACATCTACTTTGTGCTAAGCCCTTTACCTACATTTGCATTTGCACTTTGAGTTTTTATGAGAACTCTGACTCTGAGGGCATTATTCCCATCTAATAGATAAATAAATTAAAGCTTACAGAGTGTGTGATTTACTGCAGCATTGAAGCTAAAATTTGAACCTAAAGCCACAGGGGTCTGTTTGTTCTAGGATTTGGATTCCTTCTTTGCCCCTCAGCTAGTATTCTCTTCTTCTCTGGGAGTAGCACTGAAGCAGTTGAACTGTTCTTTGCTCTGACGTTCAGATCCATCAATTCTGTCTTTTTTATAATTGGGCATCACTGACAATTTTGTGTAACAAGTAAGCTATGATCCTTCTCCACAAGTTGGCCATGAGAGATCTTTGTTACTGGCTTCAGGAAAATATGGATGTTGTACTATGGCTGTGAAACTTTGGGAAATAATTTATTGAATGTGTCTTGTGTGTGAAGAGATGAGCTACAGGATGTCTGTCTTTATTGCCCAAGGCCCACTTGGATTGTTCAGTGGTTGATATTGCTCTTATTTTCGAATACCTGCTGTACTCCTTGTTTTACATGTAATTCATAGTAATCTTGGTAGATTCCCGATGAGATGGAGTGAGTGCCAGTTAACATCTGGGAAAATAGGCTGAAGGAATCTCCTCAATGGGCCAGGGCTATACAGCTAGTTAACGGTGGACTGGGAATTTGAACTCTTGCCCACCTGTGAGTAAGCTCAAGCTCTCTCCTCTCACATGAGCTGCCTCCCCCTCATCCTTCTTTCTAGGAGAGAGACCAGGATTTGAGTCATCTAAGCAAGCTCAGGGGTCAGATCTGTCTTTATCTGAACTTGTCCCCCTTTAGTTGTTCCCAGATCATATTACCTGACAGATGGATAACCTCTTGGTTTCATTAACCCACTGGTTCTCTGGCCTCATATTACACATCTGAGAACCTTTACAAACTACCAGTATTCTCTTCCACTCACATCAAATCCATCATAAACCCTAGGCATGGGGCCCAGTAATAACATATTTAAGAAGTGTCAGGGGCTTCTAATGTGCCACCAGGATGGAGGACCACTTCATCAGGCACAAGTCAGACAGCTGTGTGAAAGAGCAGGTGGTACCCATCTATGTTTATTGCCCCCGTGGAGGTGTGGCATTGCCATTTTTCACCAGCGCTGCGGTGGGGAAGCCCTGAATTTAGTGGGATGATGTAAATACATCCTCACATCTCAGTGCTCACATGACTGGGCTAGGTGTGTTCAAAGTTTCCTTTGGTAAGCCCCCTTTACAAGAGGGAGAACCTAGTTTTAAGAGAAAATAAATCTTGTACTTGGAGTTTTCCTCCCTTAAGCAGATTTTAGAATTGATCCTGTCCATAATCTTAAAATACATGACAGTTAACATTACATCAGGACTTCTTGCTGCCCCATTTAACCAGTCTTCTTGTGATATATGTGCCTTATTCTTTAAAACCCCAACAGCAAATCAATAAAGCAAAATCTAGTTTTGCATATACAAAGGCCCGAATTTATATCTTATCATCCTGTCGTTGAACTGGTCTTAGCAAAACTTTCTGTAAAAGATGTAAAAGATGTGAAGATAATTTCAGGAGTCTTCTGAAAGTGGCCAGTATTGCTTCTTACTTTTTGGCGAAATAGTTTTATTAAATGCCATTTTGACTGATCTCAGCAATTAAATTAAAAATGAAATTTTCATATGAAGAGATATTTGTAATAAAAGTGATTTTATGGGGAAATCTAGGTAATTTTAATGATTATCTTAAAGTGCTTATAGTCTTCTCAGAGCTATATGCTAGTTGAAGTTAAGATGACACAAATCGTCTTCTGGAACCTAAAGCAAGAAAAAAAAAAGGAAATATGTAGGTTGGATGCTAGGTATTTCATGCAATCCAAGGCTGAGTTAAACAACCCTTGACAATTTGAGAACCTGTTTGAGAACTGTTGGCCTTAGCAGCTGTGGGGTTTGTGAACTCTCAGTCTGGAGCAGTGGCCCTTGGTCTTGGCTGCACATTACAGTCCCCAGGAGCTTGTGAAACTATTAATGTCGGGGCTCCTCCCACAGCAATCAAATAAAAATCTCATGATGGTGCCTTGACACAGATCTTTCTTAGCAGCTTTCTAGGTAACTCAGTCAAGATTGAGAACCACTGGCCCTTAGTGCTGCCACTGATACGAGCGACTGATGAAGACACAGTCATTGCCCATCACCGATTTTGGGATTTTGTGAGGCTGGCCTTCTGAAACGTTGGAGGGCAAAGACTTTTTCTTATTCTGTTTCCTAGCACCTCTTCTAAGGGCACAGTAAATAGTTGTAAATTAGTTTTATTTCTTTTAAGGTATTCCAGATTTCAAGTTGTTCCCTGGATAAAACTGATTATTTCCCCCAGATAAGCACAGCCCTGTGTGCGCGAATACTAAAATGAAGACACCTCCCCCTCCCCCCACACACACCAAAAAAATAAAATAGAACAAAACACCCAAAAACAAAACTAGGAGATTTTAGATTTAAAGCAAGGAGGTCATGAAGGCCTAGTGTAGTGGGAGTGACTGGCTGGTGGAGCAGGAGGTATTCCTTGCTTCCTGATCAAGAAATGTCTGTCTGTCCAGAAACTCCCCATGGCTTTGGGAGAACCCTGAAGGATCTCTCTGATCTGTCTCTTTCTGTCTCTAAAACAGGCAGCACAGGAACAAATACATGTTATATTTTCAAATAAAATCTGTGCTTCTCAAATGCATGCTCAGTATACTGAATCAACCTTAGAATACCGTGAGTAATGAGAAAGCATTTATCCTCTTGTGATGGTTAAGCCTAGTAGGTACAGAAGCTACTCTGTAATTAACTTCACCTTTTTGTTATTCATTGATCAGATGGTGGCTGCAAAGCAGGATAAATACGCAGGTAGTGGATTTAGTTTAATGTTACGCAAAGCTTTTTGCATTTGTAGACAAGGGCTGGCTAACAATATTTTCTTTAGATTAATTGGTATCTGTCACATGTAGATATTTGACTTTTTTTGAAAGACCTAAACCAAAACATTAAATAAAGTTGTAGTTAGAATTGCAAAATGGTTTGTTTTTAAAACAAGCTGAATTGACCCAGGAGGTTTTAGAATGACTGTACTTTTCAGTTACATTTCCCTTGTCTCTTAAAAATTATTTATTTATTTATGAAGTGTAATTGATATACAGTGTTATATTAGTTTCACATATACAGTCTAATGATTTAATAATTCGTCAGTGCTCATCAGTTACATTTTTGAGGAGAAGGAAATAGATACCAATTCCAAATGGGTGGTTATAGATAATTTTTTTTTTTTAAGCTACAACAAAAATCTTTTCTTTACCAGAAAGTTACAAACTGGAAAGCAAAAAAAATGTGATAAAACTTGTTAAATTTAAGGAATTCTGACTTCCGAATGCCTTATACATTTGTACTTAAAGTCAGATTATTTTCCAAGTAATCTCTGTAGAGTATAAAAGGTGCTAGCCATATTGAAGCTAAACTTTGTTGTTATGTAGTAGCTCTTTATCAGAAATACCATGTTTAGAAGTGAATATATTTAAGATATGAAAGATATGCATGGACTTTTTTACTGAATCTCTATGTATTGCAATTTATTCATAATATGGAAGAACACTGGTGTTTTTTCCTTGCTTAGCATTATTTCAATATTTCTTTCAGTAAAATCCCAGCATCACATTGTCAGTTTTTACCCCTAGACCCTCATTTAAAGGAATATCCTTGTGCCCAGCCCATTGTGGATATCTCCATGTAATAAACGAGGTGAGTTTTGAACAGAGTAGGTACTTGTGGGTTGGTATCTTGTATCCTGCTTGTTTGGACTAGAACCCTAATCTTTTTTTTTTTTTAGATTTTATTTATTTGACAGAGAGAGAGGGAACACAAGCAGGGGGAGTGGGAGAGGGAGAAGCAGGCTTGCCGCTGAGCAGGGAGCCCGATGCGGGGCTCGATCCCAGGACCCTGGGATCATGCCCCGAGCCGAAGGCAGACGCCCAACAACTGAGCCACCCAGGTATCCCTAGAACCCTAATCTTTTAAAAGTTATTTTTTCCTTAAAGTTATTCTTTTTCTGTAATTAATATAAATTATAATTTAAAGTAAAGCCGCCATCTGCTGACATTTTCCAACTCTTACAGTATGATCCTGAAGTGGGTGAAGTACTGAACGTAGCGCCGGAGGGTCAAATGTTCAGCCGCGCTCTGCCCCAGCTGTGTGATCTGTGACCAGGTTACCTTTTCCTACTTAACTCTCTTCAGTCCAAAATGGAACTAAAATCATCTGTTCTCTCCCTACCTCTAGGGACATTTTGTAGAGTTTAGGAATGTATTCTCATTATTTTGTGCCAAAAACAGTATTTGTGCCCCTCTTTGCCCAGTTCACATGTTGAAATCCTAACTCCCAATGTGTTGGTATGTGGAGGTGGGGCCTTTGGGAGGTGATTGGGTCATGAGGGTGGAGCCCTCATGATTGGGATTAGTGCCCAATAAAAGGGTCCCCGGAGAGCTCTGCCCCTTCTATGGTGTGAAGACACAGTGGAAAGACTGCTGTCTGAGCCAGGAAGTGGGCTCTCATGTGGCTCCAAACCTGCAGCACCTTGACCTGGGACTTCCTAGCCTCTGGAACTGTGGGGAATAAATGTTTGTTGTTCGTAAGCCACCAGGTCTATGGTATTTTGTTATAGTAGCTCCAATTAAGAACATTCTGCTTCGGTTTTCCATAAAAAAAGAGGGTGTGCAGGGAGGGTTGGTATCACTGCCCAAAGAGCTCAGTGAACTACGTGTGGCAGGAGCGCAGGTTTTAGTTTTTTGTTTGTTTTTTTTTGTTTTTTGTTGTTCCTTTTTTTTGTATAAATTCACATGGCACTGTAATATCTGAAGCTTATGCTTTCTTCAAAATATAGTAAAATGAAGTGTTTTTACAAGGTCTTTTACTAAAAATGATAGTGGCGTACTTTATTTGAAAGAAGCTTAATTTTAATTACTGAAAAGTGGGCGGAAATGTCGTTCTGCAGTGGATGTTTTGACATGTGTGGATTTAAAATATGTTCCTTAGCCTGATCTTCTATAACTATTCAACCTCACTGGGTTTTTCAGTTTAGTTGGCATTGGGCTTTTCTTCATTAAGGCTAAAAAATCAGAAGCTGATGTCAGAAGCATAATTTCCATATTTGACTCTTAATTAATTCGGTATGAGAATGCAGCCCTTCTTTTTTTTTTTTTTTTTTTTTAATGCCAAGCACTTCAATTCTTTCCAGCATTAGAGGTTCTATTTTTCTCTCTGAAAGAAATGGGCCGGGAAGGAAATTGCCCTGACAGTTTGGCTCCCATTACGTACGGAGGAAGATAGGTGGTGCCTTCCAGCCACCCGTAGGAGGCCTTGCGTGCACCAGAGGACAGTGGCTTCTGTGCCGGTTCATGGCCCTCCTGCCTCAGCTAAGCTCAGAGATCTTGGGTGCGTCCTATGGGCACTTCATGTAGCTCCTTGAAAGGGAATTTGGGCCATAACAAAAGCAGCCTGAGACCTGCTAGTAGAGAGCCACTTGGGTTGAAAAGGTGATGAAGAAGACTGTGAAGACAGTCGGATGACAAAGTGTGCGTAAATGGGTGAGTGCGGTGCCAGGCAGAGGTGTCCCAAGCACCTCAGCTGCAGAGGTACCGAGGGCTTCACTGGTCGGAGTTCCCCTCAGTCCTGTCCTTTGACAGCTGGGGTGTTTGCAGTGCCCCACCTCAGAGCTGTTAGTGGGACAGGGACAGGGCTGTGGTCCCACTGCACGGCACCAGCTGCGTCTCCTGGGAAGAGGGTCGTCCCCCAGGTAGCTCTCAGACCAGCAGCTGGGTGTTGCTGCTCCAGGTCCACGTGGGTTGTGTGTCCTTGGCAGGAATAATGACCTCCTACCCTCAAGTGGAAGGGCTGCACTTGGATGACAGTATCTTGATTACGCATGTGAATAGTGGCCTGGAAGAACACAGCTAGTTAAAATTCACCATAATTCAGAAACCTCGTTTAAGCCCATTCTTCCTCTGCTAAGACGTAACAAAATTAATTGATCTTTCTGTTCCTGCCCACTCAGAAGTTGGTGCTTCAAGAAATGAAATGACAAAAAGGTAGGTGATTTAGAGGGAGAAGGAGAACTGCCTAGGATAATATATGGATCGTTGTCTAACTTCCCCCATTGGAATAGATTTGGGTGTCAGTTAAATGCTTTGCTTGATGTTTCACGTTTAATGAGACCGCTGCAAAATGCACTGAAATCAGTTTCTAGCACATGCTAAGCCCATCCCACCTGGACACTTTGGTTCTTCAGTTCCCTCTATTCGGAAACTGTTTCTCTCTTTCTGAATGGCTTATCTTTCTAATCTTGGGTTAAACATTACTTCCTCAGACAGGACTTCCCTGGCTGCTCTTCTTTATCTAAAAATAAGGTCTCTCCTCCTCTGTTTTTTAGGTTTCTATTTATCTCCTACTTAAATGATTAGTTTCACTTGCCGCCATACCTGATAACCAGCCCAGTGCCAGTCCCATAGTAGGAGCTCAGCAGCAAACATGTTGAATGAATGAATGAGTGAAAATGCTGTGATTGCTTCAGAAAAAGGCACTTATTATCTAGAGCTCTGTTCAGTAGACTTTCTGTGATGATGGAAGTGTTTTATATCTGCACTGTGGAGTATCGCGGCCACCACCCGCCTCTGGCTCTCTCGAACACTTGAAATGTGGCTACTGCAACTGAGGAAGTAACTTTTTAACTCAATTAATTTGAATATAAGTAGCCACATGTGATTAGTGGCTACTGTATTAGCACAGATCTAGAGGATGTGCCTTTATCAGCCTTCGATATTTATTTACTTATTTTTAAAAATTTTATTTATTAGAAAGGGAGAGAGAGAGAACGTGAGCGCATGCACATGCATGCGCTGAGCAGGGAGTCTGGTGGCAGGGCTGATCCCAGGATGCTAGGATCATGACCTGAGCCTAAGGCACTCTCTTAACCTACTGAGCCACCTAGGCACCCCTAGCCTTCGACATTTAAAAATATTAATATTTAATGCTGTCCCATTAAACAGGTAGTTTCTGAAGCTGAAAAGGCCTTCTAAAAGCAGTACCATGTGCACAGTTCATTTTACAAAACATAATGGGTGTGTTTTATGGTTTACTTGGGATGTAGAGGAAGATCTTATGTCCTTAGTGAGGTTCTGTGATTTAATATTAACATTACATTTTTCTTCTACTTATTTTTTTTATTATTTTAATTGCATTATATCAATTGGCTGTAGCTTTCCTGGGCTTTAGTTTGAGGGAGGACTCATCAGGGAATCAGGGTTCCGTTTTTTGCATTCAAGCCTGCTGTAGGTTTCTGTGCCAGGCTATCTATTGTCAGCAGCTGTTTACACAACAGCTACTTTATCTGTCTTGGAGGTTAAAGCTTTTCGAGTGAAGAGTAGGATTAAAAAGAAGAAGAATTAGCAGATTAAATTTAAGTGATACATTAGTACTTTCCAAATGAAGGTAGGATTAGAAAAAGAATTATCAGGATAAACTTCACGATTAATATATTTAAAGCATCCGATTTAAACTCCTGATCAGTAAACTGCTGATGTTTTATTTATATTGTCTTTTTTGACATACAATATTAGTTTCAGGTGTGTAGCATAGTGATTCAACGTTATATGCATTATGAATTGATCACCACATAAATCTAGCTACCATCTGTCACCAAAGTTGTTACATATTATTAACTACATTACCCATGGTGTACATTGTATCCTCGTGCCTTATTTATTTTATAACTGGAAGTTTGTATCTTTTAATTCCCTACCCCTACTTTGCCTATTCCCCCACCCATGTACCCTGTGGCAACCACCACATTGTTCTCTCTGTTTCTATGGGTCTGTTTAGTTTTGTTTGTTCTTTAGTTTTGTTTTCTAGATTCCATGTGTTAAGTTACATCAAGTTACATCATATTTGTCTTTCTTTGTCTGACTTATTGCACTTAGCATAATACTCTTTCGGTTCATCCATGTTGTCACAAATGGCAAGATTTCATTCTTTTATATGGCTAATATTTCAAACTACAGCTTTATCCATTTATCTATCAACGGACCTTATCCATTCACGATTGACAGACACTTGCTTCCATAACTTGATTATTGTAAATAATGCTGCAGTGAACATAGGGGTGCATATATCTTTTCGAATTAGTGTTTTCTTTTCTTTTTTTTTTCCGAATTAGTGTTTTCATTTTCTTTGGGTAAATACCCAGAAGTGGAATTGCTGGATTGTATTGTAGTTATACTTTTAATTTTTTGAGGATCCTCCATACTGTTTTCCATAGTGACTGTACCATTTTGCTTTCCCACCAGTAGTACATGAGGGATATTATTCTCCACATCCTCATCAATACTTGTTATTTCTTATCTTTTTGATAATTGCCATCCTGAGGGGTGTAAGGTGATTTTTCACTGTGGCTTTGATTTGCATTTCCCTGACAATTAGTGATATTAAGCATCTTTTCATGTGTGTTGGCCATCAGTATGTCTTCTTTGGAGGAATGTCTATTCAGGCTCTCTTTTTTTTAGTTGGATTTTTTTTTTTTTTTTTGATACTGAGTTGTGTAAGTTCTTTGTAAATTTTAGATACTAATCCCTCATCAGAATATCATTTGCAAGTATCTTCTCCTGTTCAGTAGGTTGCTTTTTCATTTTGTTGATGGTTTCCTTTACTATCCCAAAGCTTTTTACTGTGATGTGGTCCAGCAATTTATTTTTGTTTGTGTTGTCCTTGACTGAGGAGACAGATCCAGAAAGTATTGATCAGACTGATGTTCAAAAGCTTACTGCCTATGTTTTCTTCTAGACGTTTTATGGTTTCTGGTCTTATGTTTAAGTCTTTAATCCATTTTGAGTTTATTTTTTGTGTAGGGTGTTAGAAAGTGGTCCAATATCATTCTTTTGCATGTAGCTGACCTGTTTTCCCATCACCATTTATTGATGAGATTGTTATTTCCCTATTGTATGTTCTTGCTTCCTTTGTCATAGATTAATTAGACCATATGGGTTTATTTCTGGACTCTGTTCTGTTGGTCTATGTGTCAAAACCATACTGTTTTGATTATTAGAGTCTTGTAGTACAGTTCAAAATCAAGGAGTGTGATACCTCTGGCTTTACTCCTCTTTCCCAAGATTGCTTTGGTTTTGGGGGTCTTTTGTAGTTTCATATAAATTTTAGGATTCTTTGTTCTAGTTCAGTGAAAAGTGCTGTTGGCAGTTTGATAAGGATTGCATTGAATCTGTAGATTGCTTTGGGTTATATGGACATTTTAACAACATTAATTCTTCCAATTCATGAGCATGGTATACCTTTCCATTTATTTGTGTCTTCTTCAATTTCTTTCATCAGTGTTTTATAGTTTTCGTAGTTCAGGTCTTTCACCTACTTGTTTAAATTTATTTTTAGGCTTTTAAATTCTTTTTGATACAATTGTAAATGGGATTTTTTAAAAATTTCTCTTTCTGATAGTTCATTATTAGTGTATAGAAATGTAAAAGATTTTTGTATATTAATTTTGTATTCTACAACTTTAGTAAATTCATTTATTCTAATTGTTATTTGGTGGAGTCTTTAGGGATTTTTATATATAGTGTCATGTTGTCTACAAATAGTGACAGTTCAGTTTTTCTTTTCCAATTTGGATGGCTTTTATATCTTCTTTTTGTCTGACTGCTGTGGCTAGGACTTCCAATATTATATTGAATGAAAGTGATGAGAGTGGGCATTCTTGTTTTGTTCTTGACCTTAGAAGAAAAGTTTTAAGCTTTCACTATTGAGTATGATGTTAGCTGTGGGTTTGTCATATATGGTCTTTATTATGTTGAGGTATGTTCCCTCTCTACTCACTTTGTTGAGAGATTTTTTTTTCATAAATGGATGTTGAATTTTATCATATGCTTTTTCTGCATCTGCTGAGATGATCATATGATTTTATTTTTTTTAATGTGGTATATCATGTTGATTGATTTGTAGGTATTGAACCTTTTTTTGCACCCCTGGAATAAATCCTGCTTGATCGTGGTGTGTGATTCTTTTAATGTATTGTTGAATTTGGTTTACTAATATTTTTTGGAGGATTTTTTTTTTTTTTAAAGATTTTATTTATTTATTTGAGAGAGAGAGAGAATGAAAGAGAGACAGAGAGAGCATAAGGCGGGGAGGGTCAGAGGGAGAAGCAGACTCCCTGCCAAGCAGGGAGCCCGATGTGGGATTCGATCCTGGGACTCCAGGATCATGACCTGAGCCGAAGGCAGTCACTTAACCAACTGAGCCACCCAGGCGCCCCTTTTTTGAGGATTTTTATGGCAGTGTCCATCAAGGATATTGGTCTGTAATTTTCTTTTTTTGTGGTGTCTTTGCCTGGTTTTCATATGAGGATAATGATGGCCTCTTCTATAGAATGAGTTTGGGTGTTCCTTCTTCAGTTTTTTGTAAGAGTTTGAGAAGGATAGATATTAACTCTTCTTTAAATGTTTGGTAGAATTGACCTGTGAAGCTATCTAGTCCTGGACTTTTATTTGTTGGGAATGTTTTGATTAGTGATTCAATTTCATTACTAGTAATTTATTTGTTCAGATTTTCTTTTTCTTCTTGATTCAGTCTTGGAAGACTCTGTGTTTCTAGTAATTTATCCATTTATTCTAGGTTGTCCTATTTGTTAGTATATAATTGTTTTTCTTTTAGTTTTGTTTTTTGAGAGAGAGAGAGTGTGCACACACATGCATGAGTGGGGGGAAAAGGGGCATAGGGAGAGGGAGAGAGAGCATCTGAAGCAGTTTCCTCACCCAGCGTGGAGCCAAAGCAGGGCTCAATTTCATGACCCTGAAATCATGACCTGTGCTGAAATCGAGAGTCCGACGCTTAGCTGAATGAGCCCCCCAGGCGCCCCTAGCATATAGTTGTTTGTCGTAGTCTCTTATGATTCTTTGTATTTCTTTGGTATCGGTTGTAACTTCTTTTTCATTTCATTTCCTTTTTTATTATTTTTTTAATTTTTTAAAGATTTTTTTAAAAAGATTGTATTTATTCATTTGATGGGGTTGGGGGAGAGCACAAGCAGGGGGAACAGCAGGCAGAGGGAGAGGGAGAAGCAGGCTCCCTGCTGAGCAGGAAGCCCAACGCGGTGCTAGATCCCAGGACCCTGGGATCATGACCTGAGCTGAAGGCAGGAACCTAACTGACTGAGCCACCCAGGCACCCCTCTTTCATTTCTGATTGTATAGATTTGGGCCCCCTATTTTTCTTCATGATTCTTCCAAGGCTTATCAGTTTTATTTTTTCAAATAACCAGCTCTTAGATTCATTGATCTTTTCTATTGTTTTAATATTTTTTTAAGTTTCTAGTTCATTTGTTTCCGCTCTGATCTCTGTTATTTCTTTTCTTCTGCTAACTTTGGGCTTTGTTTGTTCTTTTTCTTCTAGTTCCTTTAAGTGTAAAATTAGATTGTTCACTTGAGATTTTTGTTTCTTGAGGTGGGCCTGTATTGCTATAAACTTTCCTTTTAGTATTGCTTTGGCTGCATGCCATAGACTTTGGACTGTTGTGTTTTCATTTTCATATGTCTTAAGATATTTTTTGACTTCCTGTTTGAATTCTTCATTGACCCTTTGGTTTTTTAGTATCATGTTGCTCACCCACTGTGTGTTTTTTCCAGTTTTCTTCTTGTAATTGTCTTTCAGTTTCATATCATTGTGATCTGAAAAGATCTTGATATGATTTCAATTTTCTTAAATTTATTGTTTTGTGCCCATATGATCTGTCCTGGAGAATGTCTCATGTACACTTGAAAAAACTGTGTATTCTGCAGCTTTTGGATGGAGTACTCTGTATATATCTATTAAGTGCATCTGGTCTCACTGTTGTATAAGGCCACTGTTGTTAGTGATTTTTATGACTGAATGATCTATCTACTGTTGTAAGTGGGTTGTTAGAGTCCCCTAATATTATTGTATTACTGTCAACTTCTCTCTTAATGTCTATTACTTTCTCTTACGGTCAACTTCTCTCATTATGCTTTATGTATTTAGGTGTCCCTACATTGAATGCATAGATATTTACAAATATTTTTATCTTCTTGTTGGATTGATCCCTTTATCATTATGGAATGCCCATCTTTATCTCTTATCGCAGTCTTTGTTTTAAAGTTTCTTTTGTGTGATTTGTTACTACCCCAGGTTTCTTTTCATTTCTGTTTACATGGGATATCTTTTCACTTCCCATCACTTTGAGGCGGGGTGTGTCTCTGAAGTGAGTCTCTTGTAGGCAGCGTATAAGTGGGACTTGCTTTCTTATCCATTTTGTCACCCTTTATCTTTTGATTGGAGCACTTAGTCCATTTACATTTAAAATAATTATTTCTTCTCTTGCTCTTTTCCCTTGTCATTTGGTGACTTTCCTTAGTGTTCTGTTTATATTTATATTTCTTTCTCATTATAGATTTGGTTTGTGTTTACCATGGAGTTTTACATAACATTCTACATATATAGCAGTCTATTTTAAGTTGATAGTTACTTAAGTTCAAGTGTGTTCTTTTTTTTGAATTTTTTATTGTTATGTTAATCACCATACATTACATCATTAGTTTTTGATGTAGTGTTCCATGATTCATTGTTTGTGGATAACACCCAGTGCTCCATGCAGAACGTGCCCTCTTTAATACCCATCACCAGGCTCACCCTTTCTCCCACCCCCCTCCCCTCTAGAACCCTCAGTTTGTTTTTCAGAGTCCATCGTCTCTCATGGTTTGTCTCCCCCTCCGATTTCCCCCCCTTTATTCTTCCCCTCCTGCTAGCTTCTTCCTTTTTTTTTTCTTAACATATAATGTATTATTTGTTTCAGAGGTACAGATCTGTGATTCAACAGTCTTGCACAATTCACAGCGCTCACCATAGCACATACCCTCCCCAGTGTCTATCACCCAGCCATCTCATCCCTCCCACCCCAACCCCCACTCCAGCAACCCTCAGTTTGTTTCCTGAGATTAAGAATTCCTCATATCAGTGAGGTCATATGATACATGTCTTTCTCTGTTTGACTTATTTCGCTCAGCATAATACCCTCCAGTTCCATCCACGTCGTTGCAAATGGCAAGATCTCATTCCTTTTGATGGCTGCATAATATTCCATTGTATATATATACCACCTCTTCTTTATCCATTCATCTGTCGATGGACATCTTGGCTCTTTCCACAGTTTGGCTATTGTGGACATTGCTGCTATAAACATCGGGGTGCACATACCCCTTCGGATCCCTACATTTGTATCTTTGGTGTAAATACCCAGTAGTGCAATTGCTGGATCATATGGTAGCTCTATCTTCAACTTTTTGAGGAACCTCCATACTGTTTTCCAGAGTGGTTGCACTAGCTTGCATTCCCACCAACAGTGTAGGAGGGTGCCCCTTTCTCCACATCCCCGCCAACATCTGTCGTTTCCTGACTTGTTAATTTTAGCCATTCTGACTGGTGTGAGGTGGTATCTCATTGAGGTTTTGATTTGGATTTCCCTGATGCCGAGCGATGTTGAGCACGTTTTCATGTGTCTGTTGGCCATTTGGATGTCTTCTTTGGAAAAATGTCTGTTCATGTCTTCTGCCCATTTCTTGATTGGATTCTTTGTTCTTTGGGTGTTGAGTTTGATAAGTTCTTTATAGATTTTGGATACTAGCCTTTATCTGATATGTCATTTGCAAATATCTTCTCCCATTCTGTCGGTTGTCTTTGGTTTTGTTGACTGTTTCTTTTGCTGTGCAAAAGCTTTTTATCTTGATGAAGTCCCAATAGTTCATTTTTGCCCTTGCTTCCCTTGCCTTTGGTGATGTTTCAAGGAAGAAGTTGCTGCGGCTGAGGTCGAAGAGGTTTCTGCCTGTGTTCTCCTTTAGGATTTTGATGGACTCCTGTCTCACATTTAGGTCTTTCAACCATTTTGAGTCTATTTTTGTGTGTGGTGTAAGGAAATGGTCCAGTTTCATTCTTCTGCATGTGGCTGTCCAATTTTCCCAACACCATTTGTTGAAGAGACTGTCTTTTTCCCATTGGACATTCTTTCCTGCTTTGTCAAAGATTAGTTGACCATATAGTTGAGGGTCCATTTCTGGGCTCTCGATTCTGTTCCATTGATCTATGTGTCTGTTTTTGTGCCAGTACCATACTGTCTTGATGATGACAGCTTTGTAATAGAGCTGGAAGTCTGGAATTGTGATGCCGCCAGCTTTGCTTTTCTTTTTCAACACTCCTCTGGCTATTCGGGGTCTTTTCTGATTCCATACAAATTTTAGGATTATTTGTTCCATGTCTTTGAAAAAAGTGGATGGTATTTTGATGGCGATTGCATTGAATGTGTAGATTGCTCTAGGTAGCATTGACATCTTCACAATATTTGTTCTTCCAATCCATGGGCATGGAACGTTTTTCCATTTCTTTGTGTTTTCCTCAATTTCTTTCATGAGTATTTTATAGTTTTCTGGGTACAGATCCTTTGCCTCTTTGGTTAGATTTATTCCCAGGTATCTTATGGTTTTGGGTGCAATTGTAAATGGGATCGACTCCTTAATTTCTCTTTCTTCTGTCTTGTTGTTGGTGTATAGGAATGCCACTGATTTCTGTGCATTGATTTTATATCCTGCCACTTTACTGAATTCCTGTATGAGTTCTAGCAGTTTTGGGGTGGAGTCTTTTGGGTTTTCCACATAAAGTATCATATCATCTGCAAAGAGTGAGAGTTTGACTTCTTCTTTGCTGATTCGGATGCCTTTTATTTCTTTTTGTTGTCTGATTGCTGTGGCTAGGACTTCTAATACTATGTTGAATAGCAGTGGTGATAGTGGACATCCCTGCCACGTTGCTGACCTTAGGGGGAAAGCTCTCAGTTTTTCCCCATTGAGAATGATATTCGCTGTAGGTTTTTCATAGATGGCTTTTATGATATTGAGGTATGTACCCTCGATCCCTATACTCTGAAGAGTTTTGATCAAGAAAGGATGCTGTACTTTGTCAAATGCTTTTTCTGCATCTATTGAGAGGATCATATGATTCTTGTTCTTTCTTTTGTTAATGTATTGTATCACGTTGATTGATTTGCGGATGTTGAACCAACCTTGCAGCCCAGGGATAAATCCGACTTGGTCGTGGTGAATAATCCTTTTAATGTACTGTTGGATCCTATTGGCTAGTATTTTGGTGAGAATTTTTGCATCCATGTTCATCAAGAATACTGGTCTGTAATTCTGCTTTTTGATGGGGTCTTTGTCTGGTTGGGGGATCAAGGTAATGGTGACCTCATAAAACGAGTTTGGAAGTTTTCCTTCCATTTCTATTTTTTGGAACAGTTTCAGAAGAATAGGTATTAATTCTTCTTTAAATGTTTGGTAGAATTCCCCTGGGAAGCCATCTGGCCCTGGGCTTTTGTTTGTTGGGAGATTTTTGATGACTGCTTTAATTTCCTTAGTGGTTATAGGTCTGTTCAGGTTTTCTATTTCTTCCTGGTTCAGTTTTGGTAGTTGATACATCTCTAGGAATGCATCCATTTCTTCCAGGTTATCTAATTTGCTGGCATATAGTTGCTCATAATATGTTCTTATGATTGTTTGTATTTCTTTGGTGTTGGTTGTGATCTCTCCTCTTTCATTCATGATTTTGTTGATTTGGGTCATTTCTCTTTTCTTTTTAATAAGTCTGGCCAGGGGTTTATCAATCTTGTTAATTCTTTCAAAGAACCAGCTCCTAGTTTCGTTGATCTGTTCTACTGTTCTTTTGGTTTCTATTTCATTGATTTCTGCTCTGATCTTTATGATTTCTCTTCTCCTGCTGGGTTTAGGCTTTATTTGCTGTTCTTTCTCCAGCTCCTTTAGGTGTAGGGTTAGGTTGTGTACTTGAGACCTTTCTTGTTTCTTGAGAAAGGCTTGTATTGCTATATACTTGCCTCTTAGGACTGCTTTTGCTGCATCCCAAAGATTTTGAACAGTTGTGTTTTCATTTTCATTGGTTTCCATGAATTTTTTAAATTCTCCTTTAATTTCCTGGTTGACCCATTCATTCTTTAGTAGGAAGCTCTTTAGCCTCCATGTATTTGAGTTCTTTCTGACTTTCCTCTTGTGATTGAGTTCTAGTTTCAAAGCATTGTGGTCTGAAAATAGGCAGGGAATGATCTCAGTCTTTTGGTACTGGTTGAGCCCTGATTTATGACGTAGGATGTGATCTATTCTGGAGAATGTTCCATGGGCACTAGAGAAAAATGTGTATTCCGTTGCTTTGGGATGGAATGTTCTGAATATGTCTGTGAAGTCCATTTGGTCCAGTGTGTCATTTAAAGTCTTTATTTCCTTGTTGATCTTTTGCTTAGACGATCTGTCCATTTCAGTGAGGGGGTTGTTAAAGTCCCCCACTATTATTGTATTGTTGTCAATGTGTTTCTTTGCTTTTGTTATTAATTGCCTTATATAATTGGCTGCTCCCATGTTAGGGGCATAGATATTTACAATTGTTAGATCATCTTGTTGGATAGACCGTTTAAGTATGATATAGTGTCCTTCCTCATCTCTTATTACAGTCTTTGGTTTAAAATCTAATTTGCCTGATATAAGGATTGCCACCCCAGCTTTCTTTTGGTGTCCATTAGCATGGTAAATGGTTTTCCACCCCCTCACTTTCAATCTGGGGATGTCTTTGGGTCTAAAATGAGTCTCTTGCAGACAGCATATCGATGGGTCTTGTTTTTTAATCCAATCTGATAGCCTGTGTCTTGATTGGGGCATTTAGCCCATTTACATTCAGGGTAACTATTGAAAGATAGGAATTCAGTGCCATTGTATTGCCTGTAAAGTGACTGTTACTGTATATTGTCTGTGTTCCTTTCTGGTCTCTGTTGCTTTTAGGCTCTCTCTTTGCTTAGAGGACCTCTTTCAATATTTGTTGTAGGGCTGGTTTCGTGTTTGCAAATTCCTTTAGATTTTGTTTGTCCTGGAAGGTTTTTATCTCTCCTTCTATTTTCAATGATAGCCTAGCTGGATATAGTATTCTTGGCTGCATATTTTTCTCGTTTAGTGCTCTGAATATATCATCCCAGTCCTTTCTGGCCTGCCAGGTCTCTGTGGATAGGTCTGTTGCCAATCTAATGTTTCTGCATTGTAGGTTACATATCTCTTCTCCCGAGCTGCTTTCAGGATTTTCTCTTTGTCTCTGAGACCTGTAAGTTTTACTATTAAATGTTGGGGTGTTGACCTATTTTTATTGATTTTGAGAGGGGTTCTCTGTGCCTCCTGGATTGTGATGCCAGTTTCCTTCCCCAAATTAGGGAAGTTCTCTGCTATAATTTGCTCCAATACGCCTTCTGCCCCTGTCTCTCTTTCTTCTTCTTCTGGGATCCCAATTATTCTAATGTTGTTTCGACTTATGGTATCGCTTAGCTCTCGAATTCTGCCCTCGTGATCCAGTAGTTGTTTATCTCTCTTTTTCTCAGCTTCTTTGTTTTCCATCATTTGGTCTTCTATATCACTGATTCCTTTTTCTGCCTCATTTATCCTAGCTGTTAGCACCCCCATTTTTGATTGCACCTCATTAATAGCCTTTTTGATTTCTACTTGGTTAGATTTTAGTTCTTTTATTTCTCCAGAAAGCATTTCTCTAATAACTTCCATGCTTTTTTCAAGCCCAGGTAGTATTTTTAAAGTGATGATTCTGAACTCTAGATCCGACATTGTACTAATGTCCATATTGAGTAGGTCCCTGGCAGTCGGTACTACCTCTTGTTCTTTTTGTTGAGGTGATTTTTTCCGTCTTGTCATTTTGTGCAGAGGAGAATAGATTAATGAGAGAACAAAATGCTAACAGGGTAAAAACGTCCCTCGAAAATATACTCTAAACAAATCAGAAAGGACCCGAAGCCAGGGGAAAAAGAAAGGGAAAGAAAGAAAAAAGGGAAAGCAAAAAAAAAAAGAAAAAGAAAAAGATAAAAACAGAAAAAAAAACCAGAACAAAACAAAAAAAAAACCAGAATATGATCAAATATGATCAGGCTGATACATACATCAGTGCCACACACTAGATTTTGGGTGTATTTTGGTCTGTTAGAAGATAGTGCCTCCCAATTTAAAGAAAGAAAAACTTATATGTGTACAAAAATAAGGGTTGATATGATGAAGGGATGGAATATGATTGTAAAGATGAAAATTATAAAAAATTCTATAAAAGGAATTGATAAGAAGTTGTTTGAAGAAAGAAAAGAGGATTTTAAAAAAAAAGAAAGAAAGAAAAAGGGAGAGAATGTGATCAGGCAGGAGAGTAGAACAAAACCATACACTAGAGATTTAGGGTATATTTTGATCTGTTAGAAGAAACTATCTCAAAATTTTAAAGACAGTACCACTTATATATATATGCCAAAAGTAAGGGTAACTACTATGAAGGGGTAGAGTGTGACTCTAAAAATGAAAAATAAAAATGTTTTTTAAGAAAAGGGATTGATAAGATGTTGGTTGAAAAAGGGAAAAAGAAAAATTCAAAAAAAAAAAGTTAAAAAAAAAATTAACTTTGAAAGACTAAAGAATCATGGTAAAAAAGCCATGGATTCTATGTGCATTATTCCCCTAGCGCCGGAGCTCTGCCGTTCTCATTGATGGGTAAACTTTGTCTTGGCTGGCTGTTTTTGCTGATCTTCTGGGGGAGGGGCCTGTTGTCGTGGTTCCCAAATGTCTTTGCTGGAGGCGGAATTGCCCCGCCCTTGCCGGTCCGGGCTAAGTAATCTGCTTGGGTTTGCTCTCTGGAGCTTTTGTCCCCTGCAAGCTTTCCCTACAGCTTTGGAGGCCGAGAGTGAAAATGGCGGCCTCCCAATCTCCGCCCTGGAGGACCCGGAGGAGCCGAGAACTCGGGGCCCTGCTCCTTAGTGCGTCCCCAGAGAAAAGCAGTCAGTCACTCCCGTCTCCCCGGTCTCTGGCCGCACTCCGTGCTCACTCGGCCTGTGACTGAGCATTTCTATCTCTGGCACCCGACCCCATGTGGAGTCTCCAAACCCAGCAGATCCCTGTGGTGCGCTCCCGCGCTGCTCCTCCTGGGGAAGGAAGGTGAGTCTCCCCGGAGCTGCCGCTTGTTGGGTCCCTGCTGGAGGAGCAGTCGCCCGACTGTGCCGTGGATCACGGTCTATGACAACCCCGAGCTGAGAGCCCGTGCCTCGGCTCCATCTCTGCTGCCGGCTTCCCCGCTCCGATACCTGGGAAGTCTGCCGCACTCAGGCACCCCTGGTCTTTCTGTGACCCCGAGGGTCCTGAGACCACACTGTCCTGCGAGGGTTCCACCCCCCGCTTAGCCACCGGAGTGACGTCCCTCAGCGGAGCCGACTTCTAAAAGTTCCGGTTTTGTGCTCCGCGGCTATCACTTGCCAGAAGCGGCCGACGGAGGCCCCTCCCCCGCCGTCTATCCTCCCGAATATCCCTCGGATTTACTTCTCTGCACGTCCTACCTTCCAGAAAGTGGTCGCTTTTCTGTTCAGAGAGTTGCTGCTATTCTTTTCTTCGATCTCCTGTTGAGTTTGTAGGTGTTCAGAATGTTTTGATCCCTATCCAGCTGAATTCCTGAGACCAGACGAAATCCAGGTCTCCTACTCCTCCGCCATCTTGCTCCGCCCCCAGTTCAAGTGTGTTCTAAAAGCACTACATTTTCATATCACCCTAAACCCCATGTTTTATGTTTTTGTCATCATTACATCTTATTTTGAATAGCCCTTGACTAATTATTTTAAGTCTAGATGATTTTACTGCTTTTGTCTTTTAATTTTCTTAGTAGCTATGTATGTAGGTGTTTGATCCACTACCTTTACTATGTTTTTATCTTTACCAGTGAGATTTTTCTTTCATAATTTCCTTATTTCTAGTTGTGGCCTTTTTTTGTTTTCCAATTTAAAGAAGTCCCTTAAACATTTTTTGAAAGACTGGATGGTGTTGATGAACTCCTTTAGCTTCTGCTTGTCTCGGAAAATCCTTATCTTTACTTTAATGCTGAGTGATAACATTGTTGGGTAGAATATTCTTGGTTCTAAGTTTTTTCATTTCAGCACTTTGTATACAGTGTGACACTCCTTTTTGGCCTGTAAAGTTTCTGTGAAAAATCAGCTGATAGTCTATGGGGGTTCCCTTATATATAAGTAGTTGTTTTTTTTCTTGCTGCTTTTAAGATTCTCTTAACTTTTGACACTTTGATTGTAATATGTCTTGGTGTGGGTCTCTTTGAGTTCATCTTGTTTGGAACTCTCTGCACCTCATGGACTTGAATGTTTGTTTCCTTTGCCAGCTTAGGGAAATTTTCAGGTTTATTACTTCAAATTGGTTTTCTGTCCTTTTCTTTTTCTCTTCTCCTTCTGGGATCCCTGTAATGCATATGTTAGTATGCTCAGTGTTGTCCAGAGGTCCCTTAAACTACTCTCATTTTTTAAAAAATTCTTTTTTCTTTTTGCTTCTCTGATTGGGTGATTCCCACTACACTGTCTTCCAGATCACTGATCTGTTCATCTGCTTCATCTAATCTGCTGTTTTTTGCTTCCTGTGCATTTTTCATTTCAGTGATTGTGTTCTTCAGCTCTGATTGATTCTTTTATATACATATTTTTTTATCTCATTGTTGAAGTTCTTACTGTGTTTTTCCATTCTTCTCTCAAGTTCGGTGATCATCTTTATGATCATTACTTTGAACTTTTTATCTGGTAGATTGCTTATCTCCATTTCATTTCCTTCTTTTTCTGAGTTTTTATCTTGCTCTTTTGTCTGCAGCATGTTCCTCCTGTACCTCTTTTGCCTGATTCTCTGATTAATCAATTATATCTCCTACTCTTGAAGGAGTGCCATTATACAGAATGTGACCTAAGGGACCCAGCAGTACCAAACCCCCTTGGTCAGATGAGCCAGGTGCCACAGGAGTGTCCCCTATGTGGGCTGCATGCACCTTCCTATTGTGGCTGTGTTGCAACTGGTATGGACTTGCAGGTGGTCAGGGCTGTTGAGGTCTGGCTAGGATTGCTGTTGCCTGCTAGTAAGTGGGGTTGGCTTTCGGCCCATCTGGCAGTGAGTCTCAGCTGTGTGTTGACAGATAGAGCAGGTCTCCTGTGGCCTTAACTGTAAGGCCCAGGTGTGACTGTTGTCAGCATTCTAGTGTTTGGGGCTGGCCCCCTGGGGTGGGGGAGCTTTGCAGAGGCTTCAGTGCCAATGAACGCTGTATGTCAGGTGAGATGGGGCAAGGACCACTTGGACGGGGCTCTGGTGCTGGCTGAGGGTGCCCATTTGGAGTGCTTGGTTATAGAGCCACTTGGAAGGGGGTCTAGCTTGGTGGTTGGTTTGGACAGGGCCAGTCTGCAGGCAAACACTGGGACAGAGTGAGTGGTGTAAGCACTGTAGATGGCGGGTGTCAGAAATGGTGCATGCCAGTAGCAGGCCAGCTAGAGGTGGTAGAAGGGTAAGAAAGATGGCATCTGCCAGCACTACCATCCCCAGAGAACATTCTAACAGGTCCCTGCCCTTCTGGCACATGCCGTAAAATTAGTCAGTGGATTACCTCCATGTGTAACCTAGGAACTTTTCAAACTGTTGTGTCTGCACTGGGACTTGGAGTGAGTGAGACTTGTATGGGTGCCCTTGAAGAACACCTTTGTATTGCTCTCCAGCTCTCCTGAACATAAACCCCGTTAGTTTTCAAAGCCAGACATCATTGGTGCTTGTCTTCCTGGTGTAGGTCCCCAGTATATACTGGGTGTTGGATCCCAGTATATCTCATTTGGATCCCAATATATCTCATTCCTCATGGAGGGGCTCTGTGGTTGTGATATCCCTCCCTCTTGACGGGTGCCACATGAGATGTGCTGGTTCTGACTAAATGGTGTCTCTGCCTCTTCTACCCCTCTTGATGTGGCTTTTTCTTTATATCTTTTTATCCTTATATATGTCCTTTGATTTCCCAATTATGACCTGTTTTGCTAGTTTTCAGTTTGTTTGCAGAGATGGTTGTTTTATATGTAGTTGTAGATTTTGCTGTGTCTGAGGGAGGAGGTGAGCTCAGGATCTTTCTACTCCATCATCTTGATCCCACTTCAATTATTTTGTCTTATTCAGGTCTTGAAATTAGAAATAGAAAGAACCAGCAGTTGCATCTTTTACTGTGTAAAAATAAGGGAAATGTTTAAAAGTCCTGTTTCATGATAGATTTTTAAAAATTATAGTTATGTGTGTGTATTATATGAAAAAAATTATCATTTTAATGATTTTAAATATACAGTTCAGGGGCATTAGTACATTTATATTGTTGTGTAACCATCACAACTATCCATTCTCTAGAACTTTTTCATCTCTCAAACTCTATCCCCATTGAATAATTACTCCCCATTCTTCCCTCCCTCTGGCCTCTGAGAGCCACTATTCTACCCTTACTATATGAATTTGATGATGGATTTTTAAAATTCTTGTCCAAAGTCATTGTCCAAACCAATATATAATACTGATATCTATGTGTCTATGGGGATCACCTCTTTTCAAATGACCTTGACCTAACTAAATGCATAATTGCCATATATTGGGAAATGGTAGACACTTCTTGCTAAAGACCTGAATCCGTCCAATTTAGTCACTGCTCCTAGCCATCACTAACCTTAGCTTGCCCTGAAAAAGATCATTTTTCTCATTTATAAAAACAATAACTCTGGAAAATTACTTTTAAGTGACAAGTGGTAAAATTGACTTTTTTGCATATGTGTTGTCGTGTGCTTGGTTTTCCAAACTTTTTACCAGTTTCCATTGAGAAAGGCAAAGAGAAGCAGGGATCAGTTATTTAAAATTTTTAATACCTTCTAACATAGAATAATATTGTTGTGAACACTGGGGAACTGTGCAGATAAGCACATGTAAACTTATGGATTCAAGGTGGCTTTTTAGTCTTTTTATGAGCAATAAGAGTTTGGGGAATTTGAAGGGATGTGTTACCTTTACCAAATGACTTGCTCCTTATTTCTGTGGGTACATCATTGTATTCAGAAGACCAAGAACAAAGCAGGAGATGCAGCCCCAAGGAGAGGCTTACCATTGGCATATGTGCTTAGAAGAAATCGGTGGAATGGGCATGTAAGGGCCACCTTAAACACACAGTTCTGCTGTCATATCCTGAATGTGCATTAGGGAACATTTTCTGAGGTCCGTGGCCTTTACAGTGGATGCTGAAGGCCATAGACCATCTTAGCTGGTGCAGGTGGGGAGGAGAGACATAAGTGAGATGGGCCATTCCTGGTGGAGGAGACCACCAGAATTTAGGTTGATGGGTAGGGAAAACAGCTCTAGTTCTAGTCCTTGTGAGCAGTTTCTGTCAGCTGGAGTGTGGGGTGCAGTTCCTGGGAAGGAAGGGGTTTGGGCTTGTGGGGAGTACTGGGATAGGCCAAGTAGAGTCCCCGTCTTTTGAAGCCTAATGAAGTTGTGCTTTAGAAAGGTAAGTGCAAGCATAGTGCATAAGCTGTATGGGAGAAGGTAATCATTTTAGGTGGAAGGTGGTTAAAGGTTGTTTAATTATTTTGGAGGAAGATAATGAGGGTCTCTAAATAATGTCGGTTCTGCTGGGAGTGGATAAGAGGGCCAAAATGGCAGAAATGTTGTGAAGATAGAATTCACAGGCCTTATCAGATTAAATGAAGCAGAGTAGGAAGGTCAAGAGTGATCATTAAGTCCCTAGGTTGTAATGCATATCAAATAAAATTCAGAAGTATATATGCATGTATTAGAAAAGTAAGCCTCTCTTCTCCGTCTGTCCCTCAGCTCTTATAACCTCTTATATACTTTCTTATATATGTGTGTATATACATTAGCTATGTTTATATTCCTGTTAAAATGTGTTAAAAATTACCCTGTATGGTAATCAATGCCTCGTTTTTATCACTTAACGATATTTCTTGGAGATATCTTATGTCAATACAGGTGAGCTGCCTTATTCTTTTTTCCCCCCCTTCATTTTTCCCTTCCTACTATCTTTTTTTTTTTTTAAACATATAATGTATTATTTGTTTCAGAAGTACAGGTCTGTGATTCAACAGTCTTACACAATTCACAGCGCTCACCATAGCACATACTCTCCCCAGTGTCCATCACCCAAGCACCTCATCCCTCCCACCACCCGCACTCCCTCAGTTTATTTCCTGAGACTAAGAATTCCTCATATCAGTGAGATCATATGATACATGTCTTTCTCTGATTGACTTATTTCGCTCAGCATAATACCCTCTAGTTCCATCCACATCGTTGCAAATGGCAAGATTTCAGAAAGACCTGCCTTATTATTAATTTATTTAGCTAGTCCCGATTAATAGAAATGTATTTCCTGTCTTTGGCTCTTACAGATTGTTTAGTGAATATCTTTGTTCATGCATTATTTTGGCACATGCCAACAAGTATATCTGTAGATTGAAATTACTGCAAGTGGGATTGCTGAATGAAAGGAGATGTGCATTTTATTTATTTATTTATTTATTTAAAGATTTTATTTATTTATTTGAGAGAGAGAGTGAGAGAGAGAGAGAGCACAAGAGGGGGGAGCGGGAGAGGGAGAAGCAGACTCCCTGCTGAGCAGGTAGCCCGATGCGGGACTCGATCCCGGGACTCCAGGATCATGACCTGAGCCGAAGGCAGTCGCTTAACCAACTGAGCCACCCAGGCGCCCTGGAGATGTGCATTTTAAATGTTGATGATATTGCAGTTGTTTTCCATAGAGTTTTTATTAGCACTGCTTGTTTCTTAGATCCTCATAATAATATGATATCAAACAATATAATCTTTCCCAATTTGTAGATTTAAAAAATCTAATTGTCACTTTAATTTGCATTTCTTTCTGAGTGAGATTGAGCATCTTTTTATAACTTTCAGAGGCATTTATAATTCCTTTTTGGGAGACTTTCTGTCACTAACTGATCCACATTTCTCTATTCAGAAGTTGGGCTTTCATGGAATGCTTATAGTGGTTTCTCATAAATAATAATTCTGGAGTTTTGATGTATTTTTGGGGATGATATTAAGGCAATAGGTGGTTATTCCCATTTTTTAAGAGTTTGTTTTAATGAAGAGTCAATGTTAAAATTTTTGAAATGCCTTTTGAGCATCTGGGAGGCTGATTTTTTGGTGATAGGGTAAATTGGAGGACAGATGTTCTATTTTGATTTATCCTTGCTTGCATCCTGTGCATGACAGGCACCCACCACCCCTTTTGGCCATGGAATAGTATTTTAGTGGTTTCTGGGTTCTGTTTGTTCATGTATTTTTTGGGATTTTTGCGTACAATCCATAAGTATCTTATTCATCACTGAAATAGCTTTTCAGAGATCACTGATCAGCTCCTTCGGGTTCAGTTACCCCTCATCTCTTGTACAGTCATTAATCTTGTTCACCTTAGTGGTGACATTTCACACCCTTACCTCATGTCCTTAAAATGCTCTCCTTTCATCGCTTCTGTGATACTAGGAGCTGAGCCCTCCACTACCTGATGAATTCTCCTCAGAGGAGAATCTGTCTGCCCAGAGCCTCCCTCCTTGACCTTCTTTCAAGCCTGACATCAGCACTAATGTGGACCGATCTCTCATACATCACGTGGCATGCTCATCTGCATGTCCCACCATCACTACAAACACAGGGTGTGTCAGAAACTCATTCCTCACTCTCACCCCA
Organism: Phoca vitulina; assembly: GCF_004348235.1. Lineage (NCBI taxonomy): Eukaryota > Metazoa > Chordata > Mammalia > Carnivora > Phocidae > Phoca > Phoca vitulina. Next base: position 6,056,648 of record NW_022589734.1, read on the forward strand.
AATCAGCTTCTCCACTTGATAAACTTGCTTCTGTTCATTGTAACATCTACCATTTTCATATTGATCCTGGCTCTGGCATGTACTGAGCACCTGCTGTATGCCAGGCCCTGAGGAGCTGAGTAGCTAGGAGAGAAAGTGGGGACAAGGAAGGCAGGCTCAAATGTAGAGTCCTTTTTCTAGAAACTTGATGTAATGGAGAAAAAGACATTGTTTGAAAAGGTGAAGGGGTAAAGAAGTTAAGGGAAGCCTGATTTGTTTGAGGTGAGGAAGTAGTGAAAGGTGAGAAGCATCGGATACAAGAATCAAAGAGGCTAATGGGAGCATTGCCTAGGAGGTAATTGATGGAATCAGTCACCAGAAGAAGAGAAAGATGGGAAGATCCAGAGAGACTCTGAGAGGAGAAACGTCGGGTGCAAGAACATGAGGCCTGGGTTAATGAAAAAGGTGGCATTTGTTCTTGAGGAGAACAGACATTTTAAGTTCTCTGAACATTTTTCTTAACGTGTCTATCTGTATTAGCACGATCCTGCTTTCGGCCACGTTTGATAGATTGTTGAAGTCTGTAGAGGGCATGGAGGACCATCAAGGGCTAATCTTAGCATGTCATAGATGCTCACAGTTAGTCCTTGAATTTAAGGCTCCATCTGCAAGTACATTTTTTGTTGTCGTTCAGGGAAGGCTACTCTTTTGTTCTCTCTTTTAGCAGTTTGGTTATCAGGAGCGTTTGGACAGGTAGAGAAGGAATTAATGTCTCCCAATGCCACTCAAAGCATTTAGGCCATGTGAGCATCTCTCTCTTAGCAATAGTAGCTGTGTGGGGGGGGGCAGTGAGCCACTGTGCACCCTGTGAGCAGCTCCCCCAGCCCTCCTGATGGAGGCCGTCCTCCCCCCAGCCCTCTGCAGAAGTCCTCACAGTCTCAGAGTGCTGCTCCTTTTCACGGGCTTTTTCCCTCCAGTTGTTTGCCCTGATTGTTACGAAAGTTCACATACGGGGAATATGGTTCTTCCGTTTTCCTCTCTCCTCTTGGTTCCTGCTCTCATGCACCTGCCTCAGCCACATCTATCCCTCCTTTTGCATGATAGCATTTCAAGTACTATGGTAGCTAGCCTTGTATCTCTTCTTCTCCAGGGTAATTTTGTTGTTGTTGTTCCTTCTCCACTAAATACTTGATTTCCAGGCACTTGATATTCTCCTAGATAACCTGTAATTTCTGTAGGCTTGCATTAGTACATTTTAAAAGAGAACATTGGGTTAATTATTTCCGATGAGGGTACACTACTACCTTTCCTTTTGCTTATAAATAGAATTATAATCTGATTTACTGTCTATGTTCACTTATATACCGTGCTTTTCTTGAAGATATTCAGAAGTTTATAGTTCTATTCAGAATATAAAGTGTTTTTTCCCTACCTGTGGTCCTGCCCACTGTCACTCTGTATATAGAAAATAAGTGTATGTGTATGAGGATGTATATGTGTACATATTATATATATACACACGTATAATGTAATAGTATGTGTACAAAAGTAAGAATGTAGTATATATAATTATGTTTATAGTAGATAACATATAAGATTATATAGTCCATAAATTGTATGTTTATAGTCCTTGTAAGTATATAGTCCATAAACTATATAATTATGTATAAAGCATATATGTTTGTGTGTGTGTATGAGAGAGAGAGCGAGCGAGAGTGAGAGAGAGAGAGAAAGAATAGTTTCACATGTTAAATAATTGCCAGATTAATTCTGGTACTGCTTGAGAATCTTTCAGAGTCAGAATTTTTCAGACCCTTCTTGGGTCCTTTTACCTCTGTGAACCCTGAGTAGGGAAAGCTGAATCTTGTCGGACCTAACGGGGAAGAAAGGCTGTGCTTGTGGCCTCTGGGTCTGACTTTGTACCTTGTCTCTGTGGAGAGCTGCCTGGTAAGTTCTGGCAAGGAGGTATCTTTACATAAAGAACCTGACAAATTCTGTCTCTGAAATCAGCCTGCCCTGGGCATGATGTAAGCCGACGGATGGGGACATTCAGTTTTCTGTTCCTCTGTGCTTTCCCACCTCCTAGCCATCCTTCATCCTAGGCAAAGAATCTTCTAGAGTGGACCTACACTCGGTCAATGCCATTTCCTTCTTCGTAGGACTTTTATAGTATGCCACCAATTCTGTATCAGAAAAGGCTCTGTTTATATGAACGTTTAGATGGAAACCTTTTCCAGAAAACACCATTAGTACAGATGGGGAATTCTTCAAGACAAGGAGCTTACCCCAGTTCATGTGGTTCCAGTCCCCTTTCTCAGTAGGTGCTTTATGGCCACACTTTTGGAAATTATAAAGCTGTTTACTCTTCTGAAGGCAGGGGATAGGGATGAGTAGCAATGTGGCCACAGAGCCCTTCGCTTATTAGAATATGTCACTTCTAATATGTGACCCAATTGTGGGTATCTGTCTGGTTCTCCTATAATATTTTCTTTCTTCCTATTCTTTTCTTGTTTTCTTTCTTCCACCCACACGGCCTTGTTCTCAGAGCCCTCCTTGTATTTATCAGGGAGTGTCACCACATCCAAGATGTTCTTTCTCCTTGCTCGTTGGCAATGTCATAGTTTTGACTGGGTGACAAACATTTTCTCCTCCGAGTTTTGCTTTTCCATCTGTGCTGAGCCCAGTGATCATCATATCTTGTCCAACCATCTGTCCTGAATTTTTGCTATCTTCTTCTGATGTTTCTAGTGAATAGTTTGAAGCCACTTATGGTGCCTTTTTGTTGGCTTATTGAGGGCCAGGTTGACCTCCTGTATTGTGCTCTGAACTCTCCTCACCAATTACGTTTGCTGACACTACAGAATTTGATGACAGCCATTTGAAGACACAGCATGACCTGTGGTTTTGAATATATGTAGCCTGATTGTCCCATTTGTGATGTTGGTGTGGGTGCTGTTGCAGGTGCTGGCCATATGTAGGCATGGGGGTGGGGTAGACAAAAGTCCCTGCTCTCGTACAACTTATGTTCTCCTCCATGGTGTTTTAGAACATACTCTTAAAAGACAGAGGAAGAAAAATTCCACTCTCTTGGTTTTTAATTCACAGGTGAGAGAAGATAGCACTGGTCAGTCTGTGCCATTGCTTCACTGCCTCTGATTTTAAGCAACACAGTTATTGGGTCTGTTTGCTCTTTCATCAAGATGGTACTAATCTTAGGCAAGTTGTAAGACCAATATATACTTAAAATTCTTTGAACTACTTGTAGGAAGCATTCAGATAAATTCAGGGTTACTGTTATTATAGATGTATATAAACCTCCGATATGTGTATTTGTTCTCTTCCACAGTAAACAAAACTACAACTAATGATGTAATGTATGGTGATTAACATAACATAATAAAATAAAAAAAGAAAATGTAAAAAAATATTGAGTAAAATTGTACAGTTTTACTTATCTCTATATATGGTGTCTTTGTGTAATAATAATGCTTGTTTCCCCCTACATTATAATAAATAACTTTTACTAATAGATTATAGGCATTGTACTGATATTTAAACATGGAAGGAGAAATTTTGACAGTATATGTAATACATAGCCTAAAATATATAACTGACAGTCACAGGAAAGTCATCATTATTACGTCCCATGGAGGTGGCAAAAGTGTCGAAGTCATTTATTCTAGGTTGAAGTCCTAAGATGTTTAACTTTCAGTATTACTATTGTAGAGTATATTTACCCCATTTGCGACATTTCTTCACAATTGACATGCACTTAGAGCTGGAGAATTTTGATGGTTCATTCATTTAAACAGCAATAACTGAGTTATTCTTAAAAATGTAAGAAAATTTTAATAAAATATTTGACGACACATTTGATATATTACACGAACCAAATTCCAGATTTAAGTCAAAGGAGAAGGGATTACGTTTGAATTTTAATCCTAAAAAGTTTGAGTATTCCATAGTTTCTACCAATGCCTTAAAGACTGGAATGATAGACTGCTTGTGTAGTTACCAAACCAGACAGGGTTTGAATTCTTACATCAGGGAAAATCCAAAATGGACAAAATGCGTTCCTTTGTGCTTGGCTCCTTTTTAGAAGCTAGTCAGAAGTTCTAGTTTTCAAGATCGTTGTTAAATAGAGTTGATCCTTGAACAACATGGGTTTGAAGGGCACAGGTCCACTTATACGTAGATTTCTTATAGTACTGTAAATGTATTTTTTCTTATGATTTTCTTAACATTTTTTCTTTAGCTTACTTTATTGTAAGAATACAGTATATAGTATATATAATGGACAAAATATGTGCTAATTGTGTTATTGGTAAGGCTTCCAATCAATAACAGACTATTAGTAGTTAAGTTTTGGGGGAGTCAGAAGTTATATGTGGATTTTCAGGGCGCCTGGGTGGCTCAGTTGGTTAAGTAACTGCCTTCGGCTCAGGTCGTGATCCCAGGGTCCTGGGATCGAGCCCTGCATCGGGCTCCCTGCTCAGCGGGGAGCCTGCTTCTCCCTCTGCCTCTGCCTGCCACTCCCCCTGCTTGTTCTCTCTCTTCTCTCTCTCTGTCAAATAAATAAATAAAATCTTAAAAAAAAAAAGTTATATATGGATTTTCGACTGTGCAGGGGGCGGTCCCCTAACCCTGGTATTATTCAAGGGTCAACTGTAATGGTGTTTTTAATATATGAAATTGTTTTGAAAACAGTTGGAAATAGCCTACTGCAGGTTACATTTCCTAAAACTACAGGAAAGTTGAATTTTGGTATATCTATATCATACTTAGAAATCTGGGACTGCCAACAGATTTTTTAACCCTCTTTTACTTACTTTGCACCAAAATTATGTCAAATGACTTTGTGTGGGACAGAGCGGGGCAGTAATACTCCATAAATTATGCTTTCTTGTACAGAGTTTTCTCTAGTTAAGTAGAAGACTTTCTATACAAAGTTGGCATGTTCTGTGGACATAAGATGTATTGTCTCACTGATTGTCATTAAGTTACCACTGGGATTGCAAATTCCTTTGGAGAAAAGAGCATCAAAGTCATTTGGATGTCTATTTTATTGGCTACTTAAAATGCAGTGTATTTACTTCTAAAATTTTAAAGTTTGAAAACAAGACAGCCCAGATTAAATGAAATAGGAGTTTTTCAAGCAGAATGTGCTCATGTAGAATGTAGTTCAGTTTTTCTACTTGAACTACAAAAACTCTAGGTTGGCATAGTCTTGTTTTGGTGGCCTGTGGTTGGTTAATGAGATCCAACTTAGTTGGTAATATTCCCTTTCATCCCCCTACAGGTGGGTTAAAACAATTCTGGAACGGAAGTACTGTGCTAGTCTTATGGAACATTTCTTTCCAGATATCTCCTCAAGAGCATATACAATATATAAGAATCTATTTGTAGCCTTCTCGCTTTTATACACTTCAGAAACAGGTGTAGAAACCCTCATGGTGTGGTGTGTGTTCACTGGGAAAAGAGCTTGATTAGTATTTACCTGCCAGATGCCTAGTTATTTTGATAAGTTCATTCTTGTTAATGTGATCTGATACAAGGAACTTGGTTTTATCTAGCCTAAAACACTGCTGCTTAACCTTGATTCTTTCTTTTATCTTTGGACTTTTATTTTTTTTTTATTTTTTCAAAGATTTTATTTATTTGACAGAGAGGGAGAGACAGTGAGAGAAGGAACACAAGCAGGGGGAGTGGGAGAGGGAGAGGGAGAGGGAGAAGCAGGCTCCCCGCTGAGCAGGGAGCCCAATGCCGATGCCCAGCTCCATCCCAGGACCCTGGGACCATGCCCTGAGCCGAAGGCAGACGCTTAACGACTGAGCCACCCAGGTGCCCCTATCTTTGGAATTTTAGTAGGATGCTGCTTTCGAATAAGTTGAACATGTTCTAATCTTTGTTCCAAAAAACAGCGCTGCTTAAAGTACTTCTCTGAAGGCAGTGTGCTGCGGGTTTGGGCGGGTGGTCAGTGAAGAGGCTAAAGAGACCAATGGTGATTCCAACTCCCCAAACCATTCAGTTAGGAAAAAACCCTTTGAGTTTTATAATTTCTAAGAAAATGAAGTGTAAGGTCTCTCATAAAAAAAAAAAAACATTTCTTCTGTAGTACTGATATGTGAGTGATTTGTCTATTTTATTGTTAGAATTAAATTTTGAATGTATTTGGTGAAAAGTGAGCCTTCCTTATGAATATCCATTCATTAATTTTGCAAATGTGTGGTAGTGGAACATGCAAAATCTAGTAAGATGCATTTCCTTCTTCCGGAGACTGCATAGTTAGTGGAAGAGGCCAAGTCAACAGCTATAACAAAAAAGGGTGATCTGGATGATCAGTGCTGGATAGGCACACAGTGCTGTGGGAGCAGAGTGGAGGGTTACTTAACCTGGAAAAGTGGAGTCAAGGTTTTCTCAGGGGGTTGTCAGAATGCGCAGGAGTTAACCAGGCAGAGAGTCGAAGGGCTTCCCTTGGGTGAGGGAGCTATGTTTGCATGGACACGTGCTTATTATATGAGGTTGATGTTCGGGGAAAGGTAGTTGATGGCAACATGGGGGGTGGGTCAGATATTCAGAAAATAACTTACAAAGATAAAAGACTTTAGATTTTTTTTTGATAAGTTTTAAGTAGAAGAGTGAGCTTATAAGACTTGTATTTTAGATCATTTTGACAGGAGCCTGGAGAGCTGGTCAGAGCCACATGTGTTGAAGGGAGGTAGAGCACTGCTTTTGTGTATTTTGGTAATGTAGGTGAGGAATGAGGAATGCCTGAACTAGCAGTAGTGGAGGAGATGGGGGAGGGAGGGAGGCACAAATCCTAGAGATTTGTGGTTTAGATGCAGTAGGGCCTAGTAATTACTTGGGTATCAGGAATAAAGGGAAAGGACTAAAGGATGCCTTCTGGTTTTCCGGATTGAGTAATCAGGTGGTAGTTGGTAGCATTCCCCCATATAGAAATGCATAAGCTAGTATTAGATTTTGAATATATTGAGTTTAAGGTGCCTGGGCAATGCCCAGGTGAAGTCCTGCATGTGTAAACTAGAGCTCATGAGGGAGACTGGGGGTGGAAATATAGAGATCTGACAGACCTTGGCATATCATTGGTAACTGAAGTCAGTGATATTCAAAAGTAGATGGGACCAAGGAAGGGTATGTAGTAGAGAGGGAAGAAAACAGGGCCAAAGATGGGGTCACTGACTGCTAAGGGATCATTGGAGGACGTGAGTCCTTGTAGGAGACTGAGTAGGAGTGTTCAAAGAGGTGGGAGGAAGGTCAGGAGAAGGGTGGAAAAACTGAGGGAAGGCACACACTTTGGAAGAGGAGGTGACCAACAGTGTCAAATGCTACAGAGACTTCAAGTAAGATAAGCACTGAAAAGTAGCCATTGGATTGAGTAAATGGGAGGCCATTGGTGACACTACTGAAAATAGTTCCAGTGGACAGAGAACCTACAGTTCATTGTGTTGAGAAAATGAAGACAAGCGGGTTTAATGCTTAAGCCTCTGTGCCTTCCTGAGAAATAAAGAGATAAGACAAGGATAGAGGGGACTGTAGCTGGATGGGGTTGTGGGTGCTTGTAGAAATTTGAGCATTTTGTATGCTGAAATGAATACACCATAATGCTTTGGCCTAGGTGAGAAGAAAGCTCCCTTTTCTGTTGAAGTAGGATACAAGTGAGAAAGATGGATGCCAATGAAGTGAAGATTAAGTGTATGCTAGCAGGGGAGGAGGTTAGAACTGGAAGGATTATTATTTGGTCATTCTGTACCTCCCCGTAAAGAAAGATACATTATTTAAAACTAAGAGTGAGCCATGTGATTTTTAGGATGAAGAAACTAGTTTCACTGCATAGAAACTTGGGTGATTTATAAGTCTTTAAATCCTAGTGGAGGAAAAGTTATTAATATCATAGACATTCACTTTTATTTAAAGAATCCTGGTAGAAGACAAATTGGAAACTCCATGTGCTGTTTTTTTGTCTACCAGAGGGTTTCCTCAAATTATATTCCTGTCATTGGCATTTTGGAGCTTGAGGACAATAGAACTGTTACAACATGAATTTTTAGAGCCAGTTTTGACCACAGTAAAGTGACTGTGAAGGCTGAAGGTCGAGAGTACGATTGATTGGGTGATTACAATTCCTTTTAAAACAAATTAGAGATGGCAGGTTTGCCATGGGCAAAAAGTAATGCAAGGAAATAAATCTCATCAGCATTTAAAACTTCTTGGATCATCAAAAAAAGAGTTAATGTTTAAAATATAGACACACACACAAACCACAGAGGAATGACTTGCATTAGGAATTCCCATGTGTGATACTTTACAATGTAGTGTCTAGCCTTATTTTTCTGTTAAATCATATACAGGCACTAAATTGGGTATATTTTTTATTTTTAATTTAGGGACTCATACCCTAAATGTTAAATACACTTATCAGTTCAATTTATTTATTTTCTGTATTTGCTTTTATATTTGGTGTCTTCTAGATAATTGGATTTATGATTAGTTGTGTGTGTTTGGGATCCCTGGTTTAGAAGGAGGCAGGGGTGTAGGAAGGAAGCAAGCATCAGTGTTAGGAAGGGAAGGGCAAAGGAAGGGATGAAAAATGGAGAAAGATATGTGTGGGTGTCTTTTGTCTTGGAGTAGGGTGAGATGGTGGTTTTGGAGCATTAATTTTTCTCAGGAAACTAATGCGTGTCACACACCAGGCTGTGCGTTTTCATGTATATTACATCCTCACAATAATCTTGGCAAGGTAGGTATTGAAATTATTTGTAGTTTCAAAGGAAAAAATGAAAGGAGTTAAGAAGATACAAGAGAAGTTTAAAAAGATTTTATTTGTTTATTTGAGAGAGGGAGAGAGAGAACACACGCGAGTGGGGAGAGGCAGAGGCAGAGGGAGAGAATCTCAAGCAGACTGTGCTGAGCGGATTCCAATGTGGGGCTTGATCTCATGACCCTGAGATCCTGAGCTGAGCCGAAACCAAGAGTCGTTTGCTTAACTGACTGAGTCACCCAGGTGCCCCCCAGAAAAGAACTTTTAAAAGTAAAGAAAAACAGTGATGATGATGATGATGGTGATTGTTATGGTTGAACATGGCTTCAGTGTAGCTGGTTGTGGCACTTTTATTCTGATATTTTGGGGAGAGAATGTAGTCTTTGGCAGAGTCAAAAAGGTTAATGTTGGTTATTGAGCTGGTTATATGGGAGCTAGTTGAACTCTCTACTTTTGTATATGCTTGGAAATTTTCATACTAATAGGTTTTTTAAATGATCAAGCAAAGAAGTAAAATAGTCTTGGTTGTGATAAAAAGTGAAAGAATATTTATGAATAGCAGGGAGAATTTCCTTCTTTTTTCTTCTGTCAGACGTATATGATAGTATTAGCCTATGAATCCATTTTTTTTTAAAGATTTTATTTATTTATTTGAGAGAGAGAGAGATAGTGAGAGGGAGAGCAGAAGAAGTGGGGAGAGGGAGAAGCAGACTCCCTGCTGAGCAGGGAGCCTGAAGTGGGACTTGATCCCAGGACCCTGGGAACATGACCTGAGCTGAAGGCAGACGCTTAACTGACTGAGCCACCCTGGTGCCCCACCTATGAACCCATTTTTGAGGCAAAATTCCTAACAAACCATTTAGGAAATGAAGACAATAAAATTATTATTACTTTTTTTAATGTGGTCATCTCAAGTTTTATGTGTGAAGACTGCAGAAATTAGGTGGATTCTTTATCCAATTACAGTGGAAGTTTTGTCCCAAAGAAGGAGCATTTATTCTAGAAGGAAGGCCTGGGCTGGAACTGTCTCATTGAGGAAGGTATACAGCTCCAAGGGGGAGGATCGGAATCTCGTCAGCGAGCATCTGTTTCTGTAGAATACAGTAATAGGGACTGGAGGGCGCTACAAAGGCAGGAAAATAAGATAGTAGCTAATATTTATGGAGGGCTTACTCTGTGCTGGGCACTCTCTAAACACTTGACGTATATTTAATCCTTACAACATCTCTAGAAAGTAGGGACTATTCTTTCTTATTTATTTATTTTTTTGTGGCAAGATGTATAAGACATAAAAATGACTATCTTAATCGTTTTTTAAGTGTACAGGTCAGGGGCATTAAGTACATCCACATTGTTGTGTAAACCATCACCACCATCCATCTCAGGACTTTTTCATCTTCCCAGACTGAAACTCAGCACCCATTAAACCCTAACTCCCTATTCCTCCCGCGCCCCCCCGGCCCCCCCATCCCAAGCCCCTGGCAACCACCCTTGTCCTGCTTTGGGTCTCTGTCAATTTGACTACTCTAAGGATCGCATATAAGTGGAATCATACAGTGTGTGTCATTTCATTTTGTGACTGGCTTATTTCACTCAGAGTAATGTAATCAAGGTTCATCCATGTTGTAACATGTGTCAGAAGTTCCTTCTTTATTAAGGCTGAACTATAGTCCATTGTATGAGTGTACCACATTTTGTCCAACTGTATGTCAATGTACTCTTGGATTGCTTCCCCCTTTTGGCTATTGTAAATATGCTGCTATGAACAGCAAAATATGTTTGAGATCTTGCTTTCAATTCTTTTGAGTATAGACCCCGAAGTGGAATTGCTGGCTCATGTGGTAATTCTATTTAATATTTGTAGGAACCGCCATACTGTTTTCTGCAGCGGCTTCACCATTTTACATTTCCATCATCAGTGCACCAGGGTTCCAATTTCTCCAGATAGGAGGTAGGTACTATTCTTTCGTTAGTATTACAGAGGAGGAAGAGAGGTGCAGAGAGATTAAATGGGCTCACACAGCTAACATGTACAGATCTGAATTTGAACCCTGCAGTCCAACTCAGAACCTTTGATATCCAGGGGAGATGAGGCCCAGAGAGGCTCAGAGACATGATTAAGGGCACTATGCCTAATGTAGTATTGGAGCCTGGATTCAGACCCAGGCAGCTTGCCTGCAGAGTTCATATTGTTAAGCACTCTTAGATTTAGTGGTTGGTTTTTCTTTTCTTTTTTCTTTTTTTTGATAAAAATGTTTTTTTAAAAAAATCCACATATTGTAGAAAGAATTAATTTTTGAATATCTCTATATGGTTTTTTTCCTGCCATTCTAAATTTATGCTTTAAACTGTTCTGTTATTTAAAATATTATTCTAGGAAATGTAGGCAATATGTTCGATTTTCTCTTTATTCAGATTTCTTGGGTAAAATTTGCCTTTAAATATTTTGAATAAGTATGAATTGACTCTGGTAGAATTTTTTATACATCTCCACTCTACCTACTCCTGCCAGAAGTTTGCTTTCAAATAAAACCAAGCAAAATGATCTCAAGCTGGATTTAAATTGGGGGAAACTTGGAGAGTATCAATGGTAAACATTGAGGACTTTTTTTTATTCAGATAGAGTGAGTTTTCCAGCTTTATTAACAGAGTAGCAACAGCTAGGAAATGTACTTATTTTTTTCATCCCCGTGTGTGTTTTGTTAAGAGGGTGTGCATTCTCCCTCAGAGAGTAGTCACCACGGGGCTTTGTGGCATTCTGAAAAAAGTGCCATTCCTCCATGAGGCTGGCTCAGCTCGGCCCGTGTGTCAGCTCATGTCGCAGCCTGTCTCCAGGGCCTCTCATACCGCTGCCAGGGAGGCACCCTGTGAAAATACAGACCCAGGGGACTCTTGGACCCTGCTCATCCAGGCAGGCCCTCTGGGTGGGTGACTTTTGTGCTGCACTTTAAGGCTGGGGGGCTGGGTGTGCATGGCCTCACGTGCCTCCCCAGCCGGGTGTGGGTTTTAGACAAAGACTCCTGGTCCAGTTGTATCAGGGGCCCACAATCAACAAGGATGACCTTTCTGATCTGGAAGATATCTTTAGAATTATCTCTCATTCAGTACACTGCACTCCACCTAGGGAGCTTGAAAATGTAGTGATGCCTGAAGCCTGCCTCCAGAGATTCTGATGTAACAGGTCTGGTGGGTGCCCTGGCCATTGGGATTTGTAAAAAACTTCATGGATAATTCTGGTTCTTTGAGCTCTCATTAAGATTTTTACCACCACAGAGGATACAGGAGGTCTTTTCTCTGGTTGTCCTTATCAGCGGGGATTGCTGGAATATATTTCTCACATACAATGGGAATCTCTTCTATTTTGTTTATCTGTGGTTGAAAATTATTTCCATATCTTTATGGAGTATGTCTTTATATTCACACAGTGCTGGTTGCTGTAGAGGACAGATCGTATTTACCCTTCAGAACCTTAAATTTAGGAATATAGAGGAAAGACAACTGTTCTCCAAGATTTCAATGCAAGCTCCAGGTCACTGTTCTGATGGCAGTTTGATTTTATAAAGTGAAGACTGCGGTGATGTTGGAGCTGACATTTCTGCAGTTCTGGAAGGCTTCTCATTTAGATGCTCACTACCTGTAGCGCCTGCCCTCCTGTGCATTTAAACCCTCAGCTGTATCACTACTTTGGGAAATCTGACTGTATCTTTGAGTAAGCCACATAGTCAGTCTGAGGGAGTTTGGTTTAGAGGAATGCTTTGTCCTAGCCCCTCCTGGGTCATTTGAGTATGTTCTTTTTTTTTTTTTTTAAGATTATTTACTTATTTATTTGACAGAGACACAGCGAGAGAGGGAACACAAGCAGGGGGAGTGGGAGAGGGAGAAGCAGGCCTCCTGCCGAGCACGGAGCCCAATGCGGGGCTCGATCCCAGGACCCTGGGATCATGACCTGAGCCGAAGGCAGACGCCCAACGACTGAGCCATCCAGGCGCCCCTTGAGTATGTTTAAAAGGGCAGTGACGGATCTGGCATCATCTTTCCTGTGTTGGACTGTGGCTTTAAGATTGTTTGGTTGAAACTTCATCAAAGTTCAGAGATGAGATTTGGAGTTTGGGGAAGCAAGTATTCTCTTCGCTTTGGTTTGGTTTTAAAAATGAGCGTTTAGATGTAGAATTTTCTAACTTTGTCATTGTTTGTATTCTTTGTGTTTATGAGAGCTCTGTCAGCAGTTGAAACAGAAAGAAAGGATGTATGATCCATGGCTGTTTTCCTGCTGTGTATCTCTTAGAGACCCCACTTAAGGGTAGAAAATGTTTGAGTTACTCCGGTAGTTGAGGACAAGGACTTCCTGATCCACTCCAAAACCTTTCAGATATAGGCAGAGCAGAGAAGTTTGTACATGTATATGTGTATGTACTTATGAATATACATAGTACATGCTTAAATAATGTTATGTTTATTTATAATCATACATAGTTGCTAATTCAGAGTGACACAAGGAGATTCTCTTAGGGACATCTGCCATTTATCCTCTTTGTTTTTTTCAAAGAGAGGCACATTTGGGTTTGATCTGGTTTTCACATTTAGATAATTTCATAATAGTTATGGGGGTTGGACTGGGAAGGTGGCTTTCTTCTCACATTTGTGTGGATTTCTCCTCTTAATTACCTTGGTGACAGGTGTGTGTGGAGGCGGAATGAGGGCACTGATGGATGAGGGAACCTGATTGCTTAGATCAAAGGCAAGGGCATCTGGTCATTTCTGATGTCTTCGAAAATGAAGGCTGTGCTCTCCCCGCTTCCCCTCGGAAGGACTTGAAGGGGCTCTTGGATCAGTTGGAATGATTTTTCTGCTCTGTACTCATTTGTTTTCCCTATCCCGTTCCCTGTAATTATTCCTTAGTTGTTGACCTCCAGGGGCTGATTAGTTACACATGTCGCTAAGAAAAGGTCAAGGGTTATAACAATGCAGCGCTTACTTTTCTGTTGCCTTAGTTTTTAACATGCTGGATGTTTGAAATGGAAAGGCCACAAGGTACCAGCAAATTCTCTTTAAAAACATAGCCACTTGTTTTGTGGAGGAGGTTCTGCCAGCCCCTCCTAGCTCCAGCCCAGCCCAGTGCCACTTCTGGGTCTTTCAAAGCCAGCGTCATTTCTAAGAGGAACAGTTCAGAAATGGTTCCCTTCCATCAATGATAGTTGGTGACATCTTCATACAGGGAGTGTAGAATCAAATACTATATTATGGTGATATGGGGAAGGGCCACTATATGCAGGTTCCATTTCAGTCAGCCTAAGTGGGGCCTGAGAATCTGCATTTCTGATGAGCTCCCACATGATGCTGATGCTGGTCTGTGGACCACACTGGGGATAGCAAGGCTTTGCTCTAGAAAGCCTACTTAAATCTCCCCTAATGCTTAAGAGGAGCAAAGATGTTTGACTTGTGTGCTAACATGGGATAGCATATGTACCTAGCCAAATACCTCTGGCCTAAATGCTCTCATGGGGAGTCAAAGTTAAAAAAGTGCCTGTTTACTGGGTGCTAGACAGAGCTCTCAGAGTTTTATTCATATACTTGGTCCTCACAGCAGGCTTAGCGAGGTAGGCACTGTTCTACATCTATTTTATAGATGGGGAAATTGAGGCATGGAGGGTTTAAGTAACTTGACCGAGGTCACATTAACTAACAAGTGAAAGAACAGGGCTTTGAATGCAGGCAGCGTGGACTCAGTACACCAACTTCGAAAGGATTGCTGTGTGCTTCCTCTGTATCTGAGGTGTTACATTTGTAGGGAGATGGAGTCAGGTCATGGCTCAGAAATGAGAGTGTCTCCGTTTGGATAGTATGGTGGTTCCAGAAGGCAGGCTGAGTACAGGTGCGTGGTTGGGATAAGGAGGATTTAGCAGGAGGGAGTGGGCCGTGCTGTCATGTTTAGTGGACAGGATTAGTGGATGAAGGTGAGACAGGCGTGGTGCTAGTAGCTGAGGAACAGAAGGGCATGTGTAGCAAACTTCTATTTTAGCATTCTGTTGTATCAGGTACTGTGGTTTATGTTCATTCTTTTTTCTTAAAAATAAAAGGTTTTATTTATTCAATTGAGAGAGGGGCTCATGGGGGGAGGGGCAGAGGGACAAGCGGTCTCAGCGCTGAGCGCAGAGCCCGACACGGGGCCTGATCCCAGGACCCCAAGATCATGACCTGAGCCGAAGTCAGATGCTTAACTGACTGAGCCACCCAGGCGCCCCTACATTCATTATTTCTTTTGAACCTTATAATGACCTCATGGCATAGGTATAGATTTTAAAGATGAGGGAACTGAGGTTTGGAGAGATTAGGTAATTTTCCCAAGGTTGACAGAGAGGAGGGTGACATAATTTGAATTTTAAGTCAGTTGCTCTGCAGCCTCCCAGGGCAGGGCCTTGGAGCAGAAATTAAGATACAGAGGGGAGGTGAGCATTTGGTTGTTGACAGTGCATTATAAAAGAGGTGCTTGGCTAAGGGATGACGGTAAGAACACAAGCGCTGCAAGGCAGGGAACCTACGAGTCTCACTCAATGTTGGCTGTTTAAAATTGGACTAGAGTTCCCTAAGATCTCTGTGTGTGGGGCTGGTCCCCAGGTTGGACACAGGGCTGAAACTGCATGTGGGATTAAGTGGCTCCAAGTTTAAATCAGTTTCCATCTGGTGATTAATAGTGTGTTGGGACTGAACACTCTTCCTGACCTGCGTCCTTCATCCCTGAGTGAGCCCAGGAGAGGCCAGTCCTGCCCTCACGTTGACTCCTGTCTCTGGGACACATACCCCTGGTGCCACCTCCTCTGTCTCACCACAAGTGACAGGTGTTTCTGCTTTCTTCCCCCCATCTTTCTGATTATTGCATTTCTTGCCACAGACAATCCTCATTGCCCCAAATGTGAAAATCCATGCTTATTTACTTTAATAAATGATTGTGCAGTCTCATGTGACCCCATATAGGTCTCTTTAACAGAGAACTAACCTGACAACGGGTGTGGTGTGCCTGGGGAACTCTCTGCCTCAGGATGCTTGTAATGGAGGGAATTGACTGGGGTTAGCTGGTGGGCACTGCCCATTTCTTGGCAATCACTGACAATATGGGACACTTCCAGGTGGTTCTCCATGAAGTTGTTCTCCGCTCACGGCTTCCTGCCTGTCATGCAGTGAGAAGTGCCTCTGGCCCCCTTCCTCCCGGGGTAAGAGGGCAGACTTTGCTCTCTGGTGTGGCCCCTCTCCTCTTTATCCTTATGATCAGAGGCTTGCATTCCATTTTTTATTGTTTTATTTTTATTTTTTAAAACTTTAATTAAATTTATTTATTTTTGAGAGAGAGAGAGAGGGAATGGGAGAATGGAGGGGGGCGGGGGCAGAGGGAGAGGGAGAGAGAGAATCTCATGACCTGAGCCAAAATCAAGAGTCGGACACTTAACTGCCTGAGCCACCCAGGTGCCCCTCCACTTTTTAAAAAAGATTCTCTTTTAATGATAGAAGCATCAGAACTATATTACAAAAAGCTAAGAAATAGAAAGGGAAAAAACAGCCCCATTCACCATCCTAAAACAGTGATTATCATTTTCTGCAATGATTTTTACATGTTTGTATCTGTTTTCTATCTGCATTCCCCATTAGTGGTACGTAATCTCCATCATTACCATTTTAATGGGTGCATAATATTCTGTTGCATACCATTAATGATTTAACTCTCTCGTTGACAAGTACATCGCTCCCAGCTTTTCACAATATTAATAATACTGTCAGGTATATCTTTGTGCTGGTGGTTATTTCCATATTTTGAATTAGATTCTTATGAGAGAGTCCCAGGTGTGGCATTACTAGGTCAAAGAGTATGAACAATTTTATGGCTCCGAAAACATATCGCCAGATTGCTTTCCAGAGGAGTGGAGCCAATTTACAGTGCCGTCACATGTCATTTGTTTCCCAGGGGGGCTGCCAGGGGTAGGGCTGCAGCCTCCCACAGTAGGACAGGAGGGTGTGTGTGAGGGTGTGTGTGTGCGTGAGGGTGTGTGTGTGTGTGTGAGGG
Organism: Phoca vitulina; assembly: GCF_004348235.1. Lineage (NCBI taxonomy): Eukaryota > Metazoa > Chordata > Mammalia > Carnivora > Phocidae > Phoca > Phoca vitulina. Next base: position 6,073,459 of record NW_022589734.1, read on the forward strand.
TGTGTGTGTGTGTGAGGGTGTGTGTGCGTGAGGGTGTGTGTGCGTGAGGGTGTGTGTGCGTGCACGTGTGTGTGCGCACGCGGTTGGAGCTGCACAGTAGGACAGGAGGGGGTGTGTGTGCATGAGGGTGTGTGTGCGTGAGGGTGTGTGTGTGTGTGTGCACGCGGTTGCAGCCACACAGGACAGGAGGGGGTGTGTGTGTGTGAGGGTGTGTGTGCGTGCGCACACGTGTGTGGTTGCAGCCTCTCACAGTAGGAGGGTGTGTGTGTGTGTGCGCGCCTGTGCGCGTGCCTGCGTGCATGCACGTGTGTGTGTGCGTGTGTGTGTGCGGTTGCAGCCTCTCACAGTAGGACAGGAGGGGGTGTG
>NW_022589734.1:6073834-6165464 GCF_004348235.1 Phoca vitulina
TGTGTGTGTGCGCGCGCGTGCGCACGCGTGTGTGGTTGCAGCCTCTCTCAGGACAGGAGGGGGTGTGTGTGTGCGGTTGCAGCCTCTCACAGTAGGACGGGGGGGGTGTGGTGTGTGTGAGGGTGTGTGTATGTGCCTGTGTGCATGCATGTGCATGCGGTTGCAGCCTCTCACAGGACAGGAGGAGGGTGTGTGTGTGTGTGTGTGTGTGTGTGAGGGTGTGTGTGTGTACGTATGTGCGCACTCATAAAACTCACTGATTCATGTGAGTATTGATTTAAACTGCGATGACATTATGCATCGTTCTTGTTAATAGGAAGATACTAGGTGTCTAATGCCAATATAATAATCGTCCAATTCAGTGTTTTATATCACAGTGTGTTAGACAAGGAATAAAGCAAGTTATATATATTTCCTGTTTCTGGAATTTTAAAAATTAAAAAAAATTGGCAAAAGTTAATTAATAACATTCAGCCACTGGAACGAGGTTCTTAGTGGCCCTCCCCTTTTTGAGAATCATTTAGAGGTGAAGGTGGACTTTGAAGGTTAGTAGGACAGGCAGAGGGGAGGGCTTTGGAAGTACCTCAAAAGCTCACTAGTTTGCCTAACCCGGGCAGCAAAGATACCCTCACCTGGTAACTGCAGTCTTTCAGATGCGGAATGGAGTGCTTATGTTGAGAGGGTTTTTGTTTGTTTGTTTGTTTGGTTTTGTTTTTTAAAGATTTTTTATTTATTTATTTGACAGAGAGAGAGAGAGCAGAAGTAGGCAGATCGGCAGGCCAAGTGAGAGGGAGAAGCAGGCTCTCAGCTGAGCAGGGAGCCCCACGCGGGACTCGATCCCAGGACCCTGAGATTATGACCCAAGCCGAAGGCAGACGCTTAACCTACTTAGCCACCCAGGTACCCTGAGAGGGGTTTTGAGGTCACATCTAGGGCTAAGTGGGGAAGCTACTTTGATTAATTAGTAATTTGTTTTAGATCTTTGCCATTACAATTTTCTCCAGTTCTTTATTTCCCATTGGACTGTAAACACTAAGTACCTTACAGTAGAGACTGTACCTTTTAAAATCATTAATTTTTATACCTGTCCCCTGGATTGTCTAGCACATTGTTTTGTATCTTATGTATGTTGTGGTGGCTTTGTGTCTTTTGACTGACTGACTGACGGACTGAGTGAGGGAAATGAATGCTGTATCCGGTGGTCCTAGGAGTTGTACCAAAGCCCTGTGGTTAAGTAACGGGATTGCCAGGTCTTGTGCTCATAAGAGTGAGTGTGTCTGTAAAATCCACAGCTGACCTCACAGGGGTAAAGGAACAAGAAACTTTGGTGGAGAAATTACTGAAGAAAGGTGATGCTGGAAAAGATCTCTTTTTTATCCCCCCAAAGATTTATGTATTTATTTGAGAGAGAGAGAAGGGGGAGGGGCAGAGGGAGGAGAGAGAGAGAATCCTCAGGCAGACTCCCCACCAAACACGGAGCCAGACGCGGGGCGTGATCCCAGGACCCCAAGGTCATGGCCTTAGCTGAAATCAGGAGTTGGATGCTTAACTGACTGAGCCACGCAGGCACCCCGGAAAAGATCTCTGGCTTTTGTATATTACCTCCCACATCATCTAACGGGACCTCCTTGTTTGACAGATGAAGAAACTGAACCCAGGAAGGCCAAGTGGCTTCCTCAAGGTCACATAGATAGTGGATGATGACTGGGAACTCAGAGCTGGTCCCTTGGGTCCTGCTGTAGTGTCCTTTCCACTACACCCTGTGGACAGAACTTTGGGCACTTGTTTTGCTACCCCCATACCCCCTTGCCCTCAATAGATCTATGTTTGGATTTTTTTTTTTTTCCCCATATGCCCACATTTCCATTCTCTTATAGCTGCACAGAAATGTGTTTATAGAGATTGTGACCTTGATGCAATAGTCAGGTCGGGTCCAGAGCCATAGAGGCTTAGAGATTTGTATTGAGAGCCCAGAGATAGTGCAGGATCAAAATTCAGTTTCATACAAAATTACGGCTTTGCATTATTATCTCTGAATTTGAATATAAATTTGTTATTTCAGAGGAAGAATGTTCAGTGTTAGTTGTGGTACATGATTGGAGTGTGTATTTGCCACAACCGTGATCCTAATAAAACTCTCATTATGATCCATATGCACAGAGTAGAGATTTAAGGTTGTCAGGGGAGCATTAATTTTGAGTTTCTTGATTTCTCTTGTGTGACTGAAATCTAAACCTCAGTGTTGCCTCGTCTGTATGGTGGTTTTTCTTCTTCCTCTCCATAACCTCTTCCCCTGAATATGACAAGCACATTTGCTTGCACAGTTGAAGTTCTGAAGCTAAAGGCTTTAATAGTGAGGCAAGTACCCATGGTGAATGTCAAATGGAAGGACTGAGCAGACAAAGCAGGAGGGAGAATGAACAGTCTCCTGGTCCTTTTAACAGCCCTGTGATGTCTGCCCTGGGATTTGAGTGATTTGTGAATGACTACAGCCTGCCCAGTCCGAGGTGGCTCGAGGCCTCTGGAAATGGATGTTAACTACATCAGCTGTCAGTAGTTAAAGCTATTGGGTAATCGGGTTTGGAATTTATGGGTATTTACATTTCGGAGGGCTTTGACTATGTTTCTATAACTTTGGAGTAGAAATGTTTGTCCTTGGTATGACTGAATAGCTTATTTTATGTATGGTGCCGGGGTTTCAAACTGTCTCAGTGTGTAAACCACTTTCTCCCTGGGAGAGCACAAAGATAATCTCGTTATTCGGATCTGTGGCTAGTGGAAAGGATGATTTTTGTCTGCATCCCACTAAACTAGCTCCATACTGCCTTCTGTGCAGTAACCAGTAATACGGTTACACAGTAAAAAGAAGTTAGAAGAGTCTTACTGACCGCTGTTGATAAACATTTTGCTACAGCTTGCTGAGGTAGGCATTTTTTTTACTTTATTTGGTCTCAAAGGGATTAACTTTTTTTTTTCCCGTGATAGGAACTATTAAGCTTGTTCTCAAAAATTTAGAAAATAAGGAAAAACTGAAAGAAGAGAGAAAATTAACCCAAGTTCCTTCCACTTGAATGCAAGCCACATATAACATTTCAAAATTTTCTTTCATTCCCGTTCTGTACATAATTTGTATATTGTTATAATTAGGCTGGTGTTTTTTTGTTTTGTTTTTATTTTAGAGAAAGAGAATGCAGGGAGGAGGGGCAGAGGGAGAGAGAGTCTTAAGCTGACTCTGCGCTGAGCATGGAGCCCGTCATGGGGCTCAATCCCATGACCCTGAGATCATGGCCTGAGCCGAAACTAAGAGTCAGACGCTTAACTGATTGTGCCACCCAGGTGCCCCAATAATTAGGCTATTTTTGAAAACATTTTTTTCTTTCTATTGAATACATACGTTTTTCCTTTTTATATAATTTCCTTTACAAAAACCTAATTTTTCGAGAGGCATTTATTGAAATAATTGTTTATTTTGTCAGTTTCTGGACCAGAGGCTCAGCCCTTTTTCATCAGTGGGGTTTTGTGCTGCCCCTCAGTCATGGAGACAGACCTGAGTGGATTGTCTTTTCAGTCAGTAGTGACTGGATCCCTCTTTCCTTTGAGAATCATTGATTGACACAGCTCTGATATTTTCCCAATTGCAGATTATCATCTAGTGAACTTTTTGTGCATGAAGTTTGGTATGTATTTAGTATTAGTTTTTTTTTTTTTAAGATTTTATTTATTTCCGAGAGAGAGAGAGAGAGAGAACACAGGGAGAGGGAGAAGCAGGCTCCCCGCTGAGCAGGGATCCCCATGTGGGGCTCGATTCCAGGACCCCGGGATTATGACCCGAGCCGAAGGCAGATGCTTAACTGACTGAGCCACCCAGGCACCCCTAGGATTAGTTCTTTAGGGTGTTTTCCCAGAGCTGAATTGCTGGTCAAAAAAGATTAAACATTTTGATGTTACACACACACACACACACACACACAGAGTTTTATGTTGTATATTATATATATTATTTTCAACAAGTTGATACTAGTAATGCCAAACTAACCACAGGCTACACATTAACATTGGGTATTACTGCTGTTTAAGCTTTGTTAACTTGATATGTAAGAAATAGCATTGGGGGCACCTGGGTGGCTCAGTCATTTAGTGTCTGCCTTCGGCTCAGGTCATGATCCCAGGGTCCTGGGATCAAGCCCCACATCAGGCTCCCTGCTCAGCGGGAAGCCTGCTTCTCCCTCTCCCACTCCCCCTGCTTGTGTTCCCTCTCTTGCTGTGTCTCTCTCTGTCAAATAAATAAATAAAATCTTTAAAAAAAAAAAGTAGCATTGAGTTTTTAATTCTTTGCTTAGCAGTGAGTTTGAGCATTTTGGCGTGTATTTGTTAACTAGTTGATTTCCTGTTTTATGAATTACCTCAGCTTAGCTTAGTGTTGTGGTGAGTAGGGAAGGGTGGTGCCCGTGGGGATCTTGGTGGGGTAAGTATGGTTAGGACCACAGAGTTGCCTGCAGGCTTGATCTTGGCAGGACCCTACTTTGTGTTTTAGCTTCTGCCTTACCCTAGTGGCAGGTAAGCACTCATCCTCCCACTTGGCTTCAAGAGATGAGAATCTTTTAAGACTGAAGTAAAGGGTGGGGGGGCTGGCCAGCTTAGTCGGTAGAGTGTGTGACTCTTGGTCTTCGGGTTGTGGGATCGAGCCCCACGTTGGGTGTAGAGAGTACTTAAAAATAAAGAAAATCTTAAAAAAAAAAGGATTGAAGTAAAAGGAAAGTGTGAGATTTTTATTTTTATCAAAAAAATGGAGCATGGATGTGAGAATTTTTTCACTTTTTAAAAATAGCCTGCTACAAAATTGTTCTTCCATTAATTCTTTCCTGAGTTTATTGTCTCCTAGGCCAGGTATTCCTAGCTGAGAGAGTGGCCCATACAATGGCCCCAAGGCAGAAAGAGAGCACTGTGTCCTGGGAAGGCAGACAGAGCCAGGGCCCCTGGATGTTGACAAGAAAGATCTGGGTGAAGTCACAGAAGCAGGAAGGAGCCCAGGGATGCGGATATTTGTAGGTCCTGGAGAGTGCTGAGGGCAGGTGCTGAAGGGTTTGAGCTGCAGGTATGTGGTTCTGTAGAAGTGGATTGGAGGGGGGCAGGGGAGATCAGTGACTCCCCTTGGGTGCCTGCCAGGGTAGGCTAGGCACAGGATGATAGGGGCTTACATGCCCCTGCATCTTAAACCATCTATGGCAAAGGACCATAATTTTTTATTTCTAATCTGTTGTTGATGGATATGTTTGTAAATTATGAGAAACATGAATTACTGGAAGAATGTGACAACAATGCCTCATTATTCCAAAAGGATTTGTGTGCTTCCTCTCCCTTTCTGTCCTTACCTTACCACGGGCTGGCACCACGCATCTGCAGACCACCCTTCAGTAGCCCCAGCTGTGACCGCTACTCTAACATCCAGCCCTACATCGAGCACTTTCTGTGCAAGGGGCAGTGGTGCATCGTTAACATTCTCTGCTAGTCACTGTGCTATGTGCAGGAGAAACAGTGAGACATGAAGTCAGGCCTCTGCCTTCTCAGCTTCTGTAGTCTTGCTGAATTAGGAGAGGAGTGGATGAAGCTGGGGGAGACACAATAGGACCTGCTGGTGGATCAGATGTGGCCGATGGAAGGAGAAGGAGGACTCCAGGCTGACTGACAGGAGCAGGACCTTTCAGACCTGGAGTGTGCAAGATTCTTTTTAGCCTTGAGCATATTTTATATTTTAAAGAGAGGACATCCTAATTTCTTAACAACAAAATGATTTACATCCTGCTGCAGATTTGAAATGAATCTCCAGGGAAGAAATCTGGATGGCTGGGCACAAGGGTGGGAGGGAGCCTTACTTTTCAATATATATCTCTTTGTATCTTTGGAATTTTGTAGTGTTTGTGCATATCACCTATCCAACAAGATATGTTTAAAAATAGTTTTTTTTTTTTTTTACAACAGCTATGAATAAACTTGAAATAAGAAATATGAAGACTTATAGATGAAAACTTTAAAACCAAAGGGACATGATAGAAGGGTTAAAGGAAGAGTATAGGAAGGAAGGCTTGATATTGAAAGTGGTCATTTCTCTGGAAATTCATAAAATCAGTGCTTTCCCAATTCAAAAGAGCAGTAGGATTTTTGTTGTTGTTCAGGGTGGGAGTTAATGAAATGATACAGAATTCCTCTGTAGAACTAAAAATGTGAGGAAAAACCTGGGAAATTCTAAAAAAGATAATGAATGAGCAGCAATTAGACCTACTGGATGTTAAGGTACATCATGAAGCTATAATTACTTAAACGCTGGAACTGGACAATTTAAACTTCTTGCTGTGGAAGAAGAAATAGATAAACATATCAATGGAACAAAATAGTATCCAGAAGTAAACCTGAAATGGACCTGAAATTAGATGATGACAGTGATGATTTTCAGATCGTTGTAGAAAATAGATTTGTCCAATAATTTATATGTTCAGGGAAATGAGATTAAACAAAATGCAGTTTTCCTCTTTCACTCTTTACCGGGTTGGGGAATTCCAGATATAGATCAAAGATTTAAGCGTGAAAATGTGAAACAGTACAACTCTAAGAAAATGGTGGATTTATTTTTAATTTCAGAATGGTGAAGACCTTTCTCTAAGCCGTACATTTGTAGCACACATAGCCAAGAAAACAGTTGACAGAAAGACAAGAAAGTTAACAATCTTAATTTTAAAAGAATTCATAGATGCAAGTAATAAGACTATTAATCCAATAGGTTGTGTGTGTATGTGTGTGTGTGAATTGGTAGTTTAAGAAAAAATATACGAATGCTGCTAAAAAAATCAATGAGATGTGCAGCCTTGCAGATAATAATTATTAGAAGGTATGTTAATGAGGTATTATATTTGGACAGTTTGGCAAAAAAATAAATAAAATTCTGAGTGCTCACGAGAGTTTGGGCAAATGGAAACTTTCACCATAAAAACATGAGATCCATAGACAATATCAAAATAGAATGTATATGCCCTTTTCCCTAGAAATCTCACCTTTAAAAAATTACCTTCCATCTGAACTTACGATGATTTGCTAAGATATGTGGGCAAGGATACTTATTCCAGCATCATCTGCTATAGCAGAAACCTGGGGACAGAGCGCCTCAGTGTGGCACTGGTCAGGTAAATCCTGGCACCCCTAAATGGCTGTCCAGAGAGTGAGGAGGATGTATCATGGGCTGACAGAGAAAACATTCCAGTGTATGTTGCTATTAGATGAAAAGCAAGGTGTGGTCTGTGACCCTGTTTGTAGAAATAATCAGAAAGAATATGTTTTATAGATAGATTAAATAAATCCCCCAGTCTTCCAAAAGGATCATAGGAAACATTAACAGTTGTAGGAAAAGTGACAAAGTAACTGAAGTGGAGATTGAGGAGGGATCCCATTTGAATTGTGTGTGTGTATGTGTGTGTGTGTGTGTGTGTGTATGTGTGTGTTGTCTGTTTTATTATTTTTAACTCAACAGGGATTATCTGAGTATGAGATTATAGGGCTTTCTTTCTCTAAAACATACACGCATCTATACTCCCTAATAAATGTTACTTAGAAAAAAAATCCTATAACATTTTCTTTATTCATAGATTATGGTATTAGACTGAGATCAACTTACTTTGTTTATCCTGTCCTCTTCAGATATATGAAACTCTCTTAAAATTGAGACCTTTTCAGTTTTTTTAAAAGATTTTATTTATTTGACAGAGAGAGACACAGTGAGAGAGGGAACACAAGCAGGGGGAGTGGGAGAGGGAGAGGCAGGCTTCCCCAGCAGGGAGCCCGATGTGGGGCTCGATCCCAGGACTGTGGGATCATAATCTGAGCAGAAGGCAGACGCTTAACGACTGAGCCACCCAGGTGCCCCAGGACCTTTTAATTTTTTGATCTTGGTGGTTTAATTAGCTAAGAAGAGGACCATGAGCCTCTTTTTTAAGCATGGGCATGGAGAGTGGGTAAGAAACTAAGGTTTGTAAGTGATGGGGACTAGGGGCTCCTGATTGGATCTCGCTGTCACAAAGAGACAAAAGCCACCAACAGACTGCTTTCTTTCATAACTGTAATGCATTTCTGATCCATAATAATATAATATCTCCACTGTGGCCCCATGTAAATTTACCTACTATAGGTTTCTTTGGGGCTAAAAGTTAGTTTAAATAACTTTACGTGCATCATAAGATCTTCTGAGTGTTTATGGGTTTTATGCAGTAAACATATTCATCCACAAACCAAATTTAGGTACATAAAGTTCTTGTACTACTAATGAGCTTTTTAGATGTGTGCGATGTCTGAGACTTATAGATAATTTAGAAAAAAGCAAATGGCTTGGAACCATCTTCTGGAAGCAATTCAGATTATGAATGAAGCTGCAGTCCTTGTGAATGTGCCTTCAATTCAGAGTGATGCAGTTTTATTCAAGGCATTCATGTATCCCCAGAAATTAAAGTATAAAAATTTTAATAAGAATTTTGGGCTTTGCTTGCTATTAATCTGTAAGTCTCATAACTTATATTTGTATGGTATTTTTTTATGTTTAGAGACTTTTTTTTTTTTTTTTTACATTCTCACTTATGCTTCCTAATAGCCCTGGGCATTGTCTTTAACACTGTTTTTAAACAGTGTTTTTAGTGTTTGACGTTGGAGGGCAATATTGCCAACCTAGAAAAGACGTTAACGATGGTGAACAATATTATAGTACCACAGCAGGAAGAACCAAGGCATAAAGATTTGACTCATTTCTGTAGTTGCTGAGAATGTGCTCATCGAGGAGGGTTTTGAAAAGTAGGGTAATTCGCAGGATGTGCTAGAAAGTGTGGGGCACTTTTTTTCTTGCCCCTCCCCTGTTCTGGGCTATTATTTCCTAAAGAGCCATCTCTCAAAATTTCAAGACCGCAGTGCCAACTATTGATTTCTTATTTTTAAGGGATCCAACCTGGTCTTGAGTCAAAATGGAGAGCCTACTATGTGCCAATGCTGGATGTGCTGGAGACAGGTGTTCCACAGTGAAGGCACAGTCCCTTTCCTTAGGAGCTTCCATCTGATGCTTCCTTTCAGGGATGTGTGGTTACCAAGGAGGACATGCCCCTGGCTCCCAGAGAACTTGGCATTTAATGGGGTTGCTGTCTGATCAATAGGCAGACCCGACACCTTGTATTCAGTGTTATAATAGTGGAAGCACAAGTTGCCAGAGGACATGGTCTTTAACCCAGATTTGAGGATTCCGGGTGAGGAGGGGAAGAAGCGAGGGAGGGAGGGAGGAAGAGAGAGTGAGAGAGAGTGAGAGGAAGAGAATCTCAAGCAGACTCCCCACTGAGTGCGGAGCCCCACTTGGGGCTTGATCCCATGACCCTGAGATCATGACCTGAGTTAAAAGCAAGAGTTGGATGCTCAACTGACTGAGCCACCCAGGCTTCCCGAGAAGATAATTTCTGATAGAGAATATTTTAAGGACTCTACTGTAAGTACAGGGAACTCTTCTGGGAAGTAGATTTGTATAAGCCTTAATGAGGGTGGAGTGTTCACAGGAAACAGCCTCAGCAAAGCCTTGGGTACAGGTAAGCATGAGAAGGTATTGAAAAACAGAAAATGGTTCAGGGAGGCTAGTTTGTGGGTGGGAGTTAGAGAATCTTAAGAGGTGAATCTGGAGAGGAAAGCGTTGGTTCCCCAAACTTGGCTGATTTTGGAATCACCTGGGAATTAAAAAATACTGGGATAACTGGCTCCCACCTCCATCCCACCTTAATTGGGATGGGGTGTGCCGAGGCTTTGGAAATTATAAGGCTTCCCAGATTTCCATGTGTAGCAAAATTTGGGAACATCCAAAGCAGTTTCTGAAGGTCCGTGTAATCATGCTAAGTCATAAAGATTTTATCCGCTGAGACATTTTTGGCATGGAGGAGCTGCTGAATGATTTTACCAGTAGAGTGACTTGATCAGACCTGTAGTTTGGAAGATCTTGCTGGTTGTTTTGGGGAAAATAGTCTAAGAAAGCTGAGACTGGAGACAGGGAAACCAGTCAGGGGGTCCCTTAGATAAATAAAGGTGGCCTGATGGAAGGAGTGACAGTAGTGATGGAAGGAGGCAGATGGATCCCTGAGATACTGGGTGGGTGGGATGGGGTGTGTGGGGCAGAGAGGAGTGATCGGTTGACTGAGGCAGGTGGGATCAGGGAGAGCAGGGATAATGTGGGGGATGGAGTGGATCATTTCTCCATATTTCAGCAGGGATCACCAGCACTGCTGGTTTCTCCTTCCAAGGAATAGCTGAGGAAGTCCATGAGTTCTTTGCTAAGCACCGACCTCATTTGATCAACTGCCTCTAGTCTGATTTCTCCTCAGGTAGAGCTTGTATCTTCTTCCTCTGCAGTTTGAGTGGATGTCTTTTCTGTAATGATTAATGATCTTGCATATCCTCATATGCATTAAGAGATCTAGTAAGGGGGATTCTCCCCATACTTGTGATCCATGGGAGTCCTGGTGGCCACCATGGCTCAGTGGCATCTAAAGAGCTTCGGTTTTCATAGTTGGGTAAATATAAATTTCATTACTCTTTCATATAATTGAATTGGGGATTTATATTAGTTTTTTTAAAAAAGATTTTATTTGAGAGCGAGAGATAGTGAGAGATAGAGCACGAGCAGGGGAGAGAGGGAGCAGGGGAGAGAGGGAGCAGGGAGCCTGAGGCGGGCTGTATCCCAGGACTCTGGGATCATGACCTGAGCCAAAGGCAGACGCTTAACGACTGAGCCACCCAGCCGCCCCATGGAATTTATATTACTTTTATCCAAAACGTTTTTGGAGAATTTTTGAGGCAAATTTTATATAGCAATGTGGATTTCTTTGAGAAAGAAGTACAATCTATGTAACAGAAGTTCAGTTGTGCTCTATTTCAAGAAAATCTGATATACAGAAATCTGAAATGACAAAGCTGGCAAATTGTGGGTGGAGATAATTGGTGGTTGATAATTTTGCTAATGGGTTCTTGGCTTTGAAAAGAGGTGCTTTAGGAATCTTTCATAATGTAAGGTTTCTATGTTCGTTTAAATGACTTGGATTTTAGGAATAATATTTTGGGTTAAGAAACAGCCTGCCTGGATATTAGAGAATTAACTAATATTGTTATGAGAATCCTGGTAAAGCATTAAAAAGGGTTAAGACCCCTACATAATGCTGGACAATGTCACACAAGGTGAGTATTCGTTTGTATACATGCGCTGTCTGTCCCCATTACCACAGCTTTTGTGAATAGTTGTCTCATCTCTTTCCGTGCACACAGCACCTGCAGAACCCCATAGTGAAATCAAACCCTATGTGTGACATTTTGGTCTGTTGACATGAATGTGATTCTAAGGTCATAAATTATATATAATGATATCCATTATAGATTTACCTAGGTAAATAAGTTTTCAAGCCAGAAATTATAGAGTTAGATGGGAAATTCATTTCCTGGTGAGAAGATGGAGCTAAAAGAAATTATGAAAATATAATCTGGAGAAAAAAAAAAAACAGTCCACAATTTGAAAAATAGTAAGACCTTAACATTAAGTATTTGCGGCGAAGTAATAGTTCTCCCCATCTTTCAAAGAAAGAATGATATACCAGTAACAAAACATGTGTTTTCCAAAGCATCAAGATATATTGTTGGCAGTGTATTATTCTGAAAAGAATTTGTTTTGTTTCTAAAGAGTAGAATGATTTTTAGAGAAGAGGGGAACAGAGGGCACCCGAATACCTAACACATTTGTGATGGGCTGGTTATAAATGCATGTTCAGAGGCAAATGACCATGATAAACCACCATATAGGAACCTGCTTCATATGGAATGAAACCATTTGCCTCCTGCCACCTTGCAGGGCATCAACAAACGAGTTGTGCACGGGATGTAAAGCAGCGTATACTGCTGGTGCTCATTCTGTCATCTGCTAGGGCTTCATTACGGAGAGGGGTGCTGGTGGCTCTCCAGACGCTTAACTGGCAGCCTTCACTGACTGATGGAGCCGTATTCGTGTTGGCTGACATCTGGCTTTAGAAGTTATTTATAAAGAAAAGATCGTTGTAATCCAAACAGAGAGATTTTTAAATGTCAGATGTACTGTGCAAGATTCATCTAGGGTGAGTGGCACCTTGGGAAGGATTAGCTACTTTTCTGAACACTCGTATGTGCTGAGGGTGTTTTTCCTGTGTGCAAACGGTATTTCCATGTAGCATGTTATAAGCAAAATACTTGAAATAAACATAGATTTCTGTAGTTTTGAACATTGTAAATAGGACTGCAGTATCACCAAAATGACACATTAATAAACTAAAAAATTAATGGGACAACATGTAAAGACCTTAGATGTCCACATTCCTGTCCTGACAATGAGAAAATAAGCTCAGCAACCTGAAAATCAACAACTCTTCTCAGATCCATCAGGGAATCAAGGTTACAGGGGCAAACTGCTGCCCCAAGACATGGAGAGAAGAGTGCATACCAAGAATCACAGTTTACCAGAAGCACAAATCCTGGAGGAGAGCCCTCCTTCCCTGACCCGCCCTTCTCCCCCTCCCCCCACCAGGACTGGTAGGAACAGTTAAACTGTAACAGGTGAATTGCTAGAGGCTTGATGTGCACAAGCCTGAGAGTTCAAAACTACTCGGGCCCTGTACTGGGGGGGAAGGGCTTTATGCTTTCATGAATTTTACTTCCAGGAGCCCCACCAGAGTCTCTGAAAAATCCTCTCCTGTTTCTGGCAGTGGGAGGGGAAAAGAAACCATTTTGAAATATACCCACAGCATTCTGTTCTCCTTAACAAAAGCCTGCCCTAAAAGGAACTATTTTACTAAAGCTTAACAGACCTGGAGTTTACCAGAATGTAACTAACTGAGTTGGGGAATGGGAAGTACCCAATTCCGGCTCCTTCTACACTTTTGGTCTCACTTGAGGGGGGGAAAAGAAAGGTGAGTCACACTTGAAAGTCACAGTCCAGGGGCACAGTCTCCCTAAAAGACTGAGACCTAATCCAAGCACTATAGAGGGCTTCCCTTCCTCCAACACCTTACCACCACATCAGTCATGGACCTGGATAATAAACAAGGGATTATCAACAGCAATACTCAGACCCTATGTAAGAGAAATCCAAAGGCAACAGGGAAGACTAAAACAGGGACAGTAGAAGAATTTTTAGCCTCTTGACGCCTAAAACTAACAGTAAACGTAGCCTACCTCCTAGCCAGATACACATAAAACCTCACACTAAAGGCCTCAGTTCCTTTAACACAATACATCACGCCTGCCTTTCAACAAAAAATTACAAGGCATGCTAAAAGGCAAAACAGTTTAAAGAGACAAATGAAGCATCAGAACCACAGTCAGATAGGGAAGAGATTTTTGAATGGTCAGACTGAGCATTTAAAATAAGTATAATACGCTAAGGGTTCTAATAGAAAAAGTGGACAAAATTCAAGAACAGATAGATGTAAACAGAGAGATGGAAACTCTGGGAAGAATCAAAATTAATGCTAGAAATGAGAAACACTGTAACAAATGAAAATTGGCTTTTGGTTCATCAGTAGGCTGGACTGGGCCAAGGAAACAGTCAATGAATTTGTAGATTCGTCAAGAGAAACTTCCACAAAAGGAAAAAAGAATAAAAAATACCAGAACAGAATGTTTAAGAACTGTAGGACAATTAAAATATAAAATGTGGGTATTGGTAATACCAAAAGGAGAAGAAAGAGGAAAAAAAGAAATTTTTGAAGTGATAATGGCTGAGCAATTTTCCCAAATGGATGATAGACATCAAACCACAAATTCAGGAAGCTCAGAGAACACTATGCAGGTAAATTGCAAAAAATCTGCACTTAGATATGTCATATTAAAACTGCAGAAAACTAAAGACAAAGAGAAAATCTTGAGTAAAGCCAGAGGAGGTAAACACCTTACCCATATAAGCTCAAGGATAAGAATTACATCAGATTTTATTCAGGAACCATGTAAAAAAAATCAGAAAAACAACCAGCCTAAAAGTCTGTACAAGCATACCTCGTTTTATTGTGCTTTGCTTTACTGAATTTTGCAGGTGTTGTGTGTTTTGCAGATTTCAGGTTTGTGGCAGTCCTGCATCGGACAAGTCTCTCAGGGCCATTTTTCTTTTTTCTTTTTTTTTTTTAAAGATTTTTATTTATTCATTTGACAGAGAGAGAGTCAGCGAAAGAGGGAACACAAGCAGGGGGAGTGGGAGAGGGAGAAGCAGGCTTCCCGCGGCGCAGGGAGCCCGATGCGGGGCTCGATCCCAGGATCCCGGGATCATGACCCGAGCTAAAGGCAGACACCTAACGACTGAGCCACCCAGGCGCCCCTCAGGGCCATTTTTCTAACAGCATTTTCTCTCTTCATGTTTCTGTGTCACATTTTCTAATCTTCACAGTATTTCAAACTTTTCCATGATTATTGTATTTGTTTTGGTGATCTGTGACCAGTGATCTTTGAAGTTATTCTTGTAATTATTTTGAGGTGCCACAAACTGTGCCTATGTAAGAAGGTGAACTGAATTGATAAATACTGTATATGTTCTGGTTGCTCCACTGACCAGCTGTTCCCCCCTCTCCGTTGACCTCTCTATTCCCTGAGACACAACAATATTGAAAGTAGGCCGGTCACCCTATCGTGGCTTCTAAGTGTTCAACTGAAAGGAAAGGTGGCACATCCCTCACCTTAAATCAAAAGCTAGAAATGATGAAGCTTAGTGATGAAGGCGTGTCGAATGCCGAGACAGGCCAAAAGCTGGGCCACTTGCACCAGTTAGCCAAGTTGTGAATGCAAAGGAAAGGTTCTTAAAAGAAATTAAAAGTGCTACTCAGGTGAACACATGAATAAGAAAGCAAAAACAGCCTGATTACTGATATGGAGAAAGTTTTAGTGGTCTGGATAGAAGATTAAGCCAGCCACAACATTCCCTTAAGCCAGACCCAGGTCCTAACTCTGTTTAATTCTGTGAAGGCTGAGAGAGGTAAGGAATTTGCTGGAGAAAAGTTTGAAGTTAGCAGATGTTGGTTCGTGAAGTTTAAGGAAAGAACCCATATTTGTAATACCAAAGTGCAAGGTGAAGTAGCAGGGCTAAGGTAGAAATTGCAGTAGGTTATCTGGAAGATCTAGCTAAGGTAATTAATGAAGGTGGCTGCACTAAACAGCAGGTTTTTAGTGTAGACAAAACAGCCTTCTATTGGAAGAAGATGCCATCTAGGACTTTCATAGCTGGAGAGAAGTCAGCTCCTGCCTTCAATGCTTCAAAGGATAGGCTGACTCTCTTGTTAGGGGCTAATGCAGCTGGTGACTTGAAGTTGAAGCCAGTACTCATTTACCATTTCAGAACCCTGGGCTCTTAAGAATTATGCTAAACTATTCCACCTGTGCTCTAAGTGGAACAACAAAACCGGGATGGTAGCACATCTGTTGACAACATGGTTTACTGAATATTTAAAGCCCACTGTTGAGAACTACTGTTCAGAAAAAAAAAAAAAAAAAAAGATTGCCTTCAAAATATTCCTGCTCATTGACAATGCACCTGGTCACCCAGGACCTCTGATGGAGATGTCCAATGAGATGAATGTTGTCTTCATGCCTGCTAACACAGCATCCATTTTGTGGCAAACGAATCAAGGAGTCATTTCAACTTTCAAGTCTTATTATTTAAGAAATATGTTTCATAAGGCTAGAGCTGCCAGATAGTGATTCCTCTGATGGAGCTGGGCAAAGTCAACTGAAAACTTTCTGGAAACGATTCACCTTTCTAGATTCAGGACACTGGTGATTCATGGGAAGAGGTCAAAATATCCATAGGAGCAGGAGTTTGGAAGAAGTTGATTCCCACCTTCATGGCTGACTTTGAGGACTCAGGACTCCAGTGGAGGAAGGAACTGCAGATGTTGTGGAAACAGCAAGAAAACTAGAATTAGAAGTGGAGCCTGAAGATGGGGCTGAACGGCTGCCATCTCACGATAAACTTGAATGGATGAGGAATTGCTTCTTACAGATGAGCAAAGACAGTGGTTTCCTGACATGGCATCTACTCCGAGGAAGATACCGTGAAGACTGTTGAGAAGGCAACAGAGGACTTAGAATATGACGTAACTTAGTTGATCAAGCAGCGGCAGGGGGTGAGAGAATGGACTCCAATTTGAAAGAAGTTCTGTAGGTAAAATGCTATCAGACAGCATCACAAGCTACAGAGAAATTGTTCTGGAAAGGAGTCAATAGGTGTGGCTGACTTCATCGATGTCTTATTTCAGAAATTGCCGCAGTCACCCCACCTTCAACAACCACCCCCCTGAACAATCAGCAGCCAGCAACATGGAGACAAGACCCTCCACCAGCAAAGAGATTAGGACTTGCTGAAAGATCAGATGAAGGTCAGCGTTTTGTTTTGTTTTGTTTTGTTTTAGCGATAAAGTCTTTTTTAAATAGGTCATGTACATTGTTTTTCAGACATAATGCTATTAGACACTTAAGAGACTACAATATAATGTAAACATAGCTTTTTTATGCAGTGGAAAACCCAAAAATGCATTTGACTCATTTTATTACAAGATTCACTTTATTGTGGTGGTCTGGAACTGAACTCACAATATCTTCAAGGCATGCCTTTATCTAGTAAAATTACCCCGCAAAAGTGAAGTAGAAAGAAGGAATTTCACAGACAAATAAAAATTGAAGGAACTTTCCACTAGTAAATATGCCTGTCAAGAAGTGTTAAAAGTTCTTGAGAGAGAAGGAAAATGATATAGGTCAGAAACTTGGATGTACAGAAAATAGGAGGAGGACAGAGAAGGAATAAATGAAGGGGCTTCTCACTTCCCTCCCCTGAGGCACGGGTGCCATGCCCAGCACCCAGCACCCATGCCTGCACCCCTGCTGAATAATACAGACATGGAGTTTTCTAGCTTGTTGGCTTAGAAAAGCGAGTAACTTTCTCAACCCACAGCTGCAACCTCTGCATTTAAAGATTACTGAAATGGACATAGCAAGGTCTCTGGCTCAGATAGGAATTTCCAAAGACTCTGGGCAAAACTGCAAATAACAAATGAAAATATAGTGAAAGTCTTGTTCCCTTTGACTTTATGTATATTAATAATGCACCTTATTGTGTCTTATGCCACAGAAATTTTCATTAGAGTATCATCCTGCCGGTTATTGTGGCATCATTTTGAGATCACTCAGAGCTGAAAGAAAAAAAGAATTGAATATATTAAGTGTAGACATATGAGCTCTTTAAAAGCCAAGCATTATTATAGCTTTTCAAACTGGAAATGAAAGGGCCACTGAAGCATCCTAGTTGTTTTAAATTTTCATAAAGTTAATATTGATGGCTATCAACTAGATAAACAAAAACATCTTTTGGGGTACTCCCCCTCCCAGGGGGGCAGTCTTGAGACAAATGTGAGAAAGGAAGCACTGTGGATTATCCCCATTCATGATTGGTGCATTTCTTGCTATGACCTCATAAGGAACCATTGTTAGGGAACTCTAAGTACCTGCAGGAGTCCGTGGCTCTGCCAAAGGCTTTGGTTCTTTTACCAAAGAAGCTGATTTTTGGTGACCTTAGGGACGTTGACCACAGTTAGCTTTTTGCCTTTTTGGCTTTTGTCTATTTTGTTTGTTCTTTTTCTCTCTCTTTTTTTTTTTCATATTCTTATTCTGTAATTCTTTAAAGGTATTCCCTTTTTAAAATTCTTTTACTTTCATTTGTTCTCATTTTTTAAAAATTTTCCTTATTTTTTTCAATTCTCTTATTTTCTCATGTTTTTCCAATTTTTTCTTTATTATTTTTTCTTTTTTTTTAGTTGATATTGGTAGCTAGTATTGTTGGTGTAGTTAGCAAGTTACCATGCTGCAGAGCTTTGCAGCAATCCATACTGATGCGGACATACATATCGACAGTTACCAGCTCCTTAAGACCATTGGGCAGGGCAGCTTCATCAAGGTCATGTTGACTCGGCACATTATGGAACAAAAGTGGCTGTGAAGGTCATTAATAGGAGTCAGCAGAGATTTTACAGCCTCCAGAGACTATTCCTTGAAGTCCAAAGCATGAAGGTCTTTAATTACCCTAATAATGTGAAACCATTTGAGATGATCTTGACCCACGAACATTCTACCTGGTCAGGATATATGCTAGCGGATGTTTGATTATCTAGTGCACCATGGCCACATGAGAAAGAGGCTTGTAGCAAATTTTTCTGGAGAGTGTCCACTGTACAGTGCTACTTCCACCAGAAGCGTATTGTCCACAGGGACCTAGAGCCAGAGAACCTGCTTTTTTGATGTCCAGGGTGCGGATTGGCTTTGGTATGATGTGTTCACTATCGTCAATAAGCTGAATACCTTCTGTGGCAGATACCACCTTATTCCCTGGAATTCTTATGGAGCCATAATTATTATGCCACTTCTGTGGATGTGTGGAGCATTGAAGTCATCCCTTTTTATGATGGTCATCAGTTTCCTGCCTTTTGAGGGATCGGAATTCAAAGACTGTGGGAATGGGTATCGTGTGGAATACACGACTTTTCTTTCTTCATGTCCATAGACACTGAAAACCTGCTTAAGAAATTCCTGATCCACAACCACAGTGACAGAGGCATTTTAGAGGAAATCATGAGAGACCCGTGGATAAACATGGGCCCTGAAGAGGAACTGAAGCTGCTATACATTGAGCTCTCCCTGACTACAAGGATCCCCGGCAGCCTGAATCAATGCTGTCCATGGGCTACAAGTAGGAAGAGATCCACGACTCAGTGATGGGCCTGAAGCATCAAGAATTAATGACCATCTGCTGGCTTTGGGCTACTAAGACACCCCAGGTGCTGGAGGGCATTCTATGAAGTCCCTGCCTACAGCTGATCCCACCAACGGTGTTGTCCTTCTCCATCCTGTGAGGTAGAGGCTAGCATCTCTGTCAACCCAAACAGCAGAGTACTGTCATTCCCACCTTTATTTTGTTCTCTAAGACAGAAAATCAGTGGCATGAGGACCAGGAGTCTGGGTGGAAGCCAGCAGAATAGACAAAGGGACTGTAAGTCTCTGCCTAGTCAGGAGATGAAGACTACCACCTGAACACAACTCTCCTACTTTTTCCCTGTGGTCTCCTGACCCCCCCCCCCCCCGCCCCCCAATACCAGCAATGGTGGTGGAGCCTTAGGCTGAATCACCTTTTCCCAGCTGTATGTGTATGGCCTGGCCGGCTCAGAGGACTTTGTCCAATGGAGGATGGAGGTGTGCAAAGTGCTGTGGCGTTAAAGCTGTCTGGCACTCCCACGGCATTCAGAAGCACTGAGGACAAAATAACTGTGATGGTTAAGTTGATGGGATTGCCAGGGGCCCTCTGGGGAGTGGAGAGGCCAGCCCCTCTACCTATACCTGGTGAAACTTCAGAGATTACCTGTACTTGGAGCCTTTCCCCCTTCCCCTGCTCCTCTCCCTCCCTCTGCCATGTTTGTGGTGAGGGGAGATGGTTCTGTAGAAAGAAACACAAATATTAATGGGTAAGCACTTAATATCTTACTTTCTGAGTTGCTTTTGATGATGGACTGTAGGAGGTGATTACTGATTTGAATGGGTCTCGTGTGTTTGTCTTGGATAATACAGGGTGGTCACTGCCTTGAGCAGATTATTCAGCAATGATATCAACACTGACAGGTAACAGCATTTGCTGTATGTTGTCCAAAGACTTTCTCTGCCTTCCTAATTCATTTTAGCCACGGATGTCCATTTAGCAAATTGGGAAGTGAATGCTGAGGGAGGGTAAGCAGCTTGTTGATAGCACGGAGGGGGCGAGTGGCAGAGCTCCTGTCCTAGCTAGTGCTCTCTACCCAGTACTCTGTGGCTCCCGTGGCTCAGATCTGGGGGTGCCAGAGTCCTGGATTTGCTATTCTTTTGAAGTTGGTTATACTGTGTGTCTTAAATGGATAATTCAGTCGTATGAGAGATGAGACAACCAGCCACTTTGTATAGCACTTTTCAGAGCTCCTTGTGAATTAATTTGTCTCCAATCTTCGCAGCAGGACATGGTCCTGAGTACAAATACTGCCTTGAAAATGTGAAAGAAAAATGAAGCTGTCCAGTGTTGGAAACACTAAGGGTGTATGGAATCCTATTTACAGGAGGGATGGTGTCTTGTAAGCCCTTTGGCATGCAAGTTGGCCGCCTTGATGTTACAGCTTTTGGAGGAGCATCTTCCAGTTCTAAACCTGCCCTTCTCCTGCCTCACATCAAATCCTTCTGAGTTAGAGAGCAAATGTGGACTGATGACTTTAGGCTGAACATCTTTTGTATATTTAAAGTTTGCTTGTTGAGTTGGAGAGCCTCTCTCCCTAGCCCAGTCCTTTTCTATTAATGTACCAATTAATGTATCCAAGTAGTTAATGTTTTGACTCCTGAGGGGATGTTAGAAGCTATAATAATATGTATAATAAGTATTTGTCAAACAACTATATTTATTGGGTAGCTACCATGTGCCTAAATTCGTAGAGGAGCTAGAAAGGTGAGTTTACACCTCCGTGGCCCAGCTTCAGCCCCAATGGCAGATCCTCTTGAGCTGTAGAGTGCTCCTGGCCACTGTCCTCTCAGACCGTCCCCAGGTGTAGGGCTCAGAAATCTCTTTCAGGGTGGGGCCTGAGCTTTTCCCAGTCTGACTGCTTGGTGAGGCCACTGGAAAGTTCTGGAAAATTTATTGGTAGGTTTTCGGCGTGTCCTTTGCCAGAGGTGCAGCCTTTTTTGGCACAGACTTTCTTCTTGAATATGATTATCGCAGTGTCTGTAACCATGCTCACCAAATAGTATTTTTTTCTCTTTTCTCTGCAATGTTGTTACAAAAAAAGAACTACTGGGCATTTCAGAAGAGAGATGGAATGCTGTGTGTAGCTGAGATGGATCAGGAATGTTTTCTGAATGAGGCTGATACGAAGCAAGGAACAAAGGCTAGGTTCATTCATTTATTCATCTGATGCTATAGTCTACCTAGCATATTTCAGGTATGGGTATGTAATGAGAATATAATGGTCACAAAATACAAACAGAAATGTTTGCAATCTGTTGAGTCAAACGTTCATCAAATAATCATAAAAATAAATACAAAATTACATGGGACACAATCTCAATGTCCTATAGGAAAATGATGAAATAAATGATAATATGTTCTTTTGATTTAATATGTAGCCATTGGAATTGTTTCAACCAACTTGTAAAATGGTTGCAGTAACACTGGGTATTTAAAAACAGACAATAAAAGTGTAGAGTATAATCCCTCTTTTGTAGAAACAATGCATGTTTGCCTGTGCATAGGGAAGTTGATTATATAGCACATTGAACAATGGGTATTCCTGATGAGATTGTGGAGCATAGAGCATGTTCTCATTAAAGAGTACTGGTTTTGCCAGCTAGCAAGTAGATTTGTTTTTCCATTGTTAGAATTTACAATTGGATGATTTGCCTGCTTTAAAGGGGAAACTAAAGCCTTAAGGTATGTTTTTTTCTTGGTTTTGTTTTGGTTTTGATGGGGTGGGGAGGTAAGCTAACTGTCCCTGAGGGCTCTTGTTGAGTGGGAGGAGGGTTCTGGTGGAAGCCCTCATCCAGTGGGGCCCCTGGAAATGCGACATCCAGGCCCTCTCAGTGCTGTCCCAGCCAGGACTCCTCTTCCTCTGTCTGCCGTGGGTCCTGGTTTGTTTTGCATTTTGTCTATATTGGAAGATAAAAACTTGTGGCCAGAGGGAAATTTCCAGAAATGCTCCCCCCGGGGATGATATGGGAGTTTGATTTCCAAGTGAGTATTCTTGTTCAACTGAATAAGCTCCTGTGTAATTAATCAAAATCTTGATTACTGTGGGTTAGTTCTATTCTTTTATATGTGAAAGTTCCCATCTTCTCTAATCCCTACCAAAAGTTCTTATTTTGTTTGAAAGTTTTTCCTTTTTATTTTTTTTTAAGATTTTATTTACTTGAGAGAGAGAGGGAGTACAAGCAGGGGAGAAGCAGGCTCCTTGCTGAGCAGGGAGCCCAACGCGGAACTAGATCCCAGGACCCTGGGATCATGACCTGAGCCAAAGGCAGACGCCTAACCTACTGAGCCACCCAGGCGCCCCTGAAAGCTTTTTCGTTAAAGGACACTGGGGCATTACTACTTTTATTAGCTTAAGACAACAATAAGTCTGTGTTTCTAGATGGGGTTTTTTGTTTTGTTTTGTTTTGTTTTTTAAAGCATCTGTGTTTTTAATAAAATGAACGTTTATTATGGAGGTGCTGATGATATACCCACAGGAATACAATATAGCATATAATTTCATTATCATAGATGTAAAAATTCTAGAAATTTTTCCTCTAAACTGTAATATTTTACTTGTAAAGAAAGTGTTTCTTTTCCTTTTTTTTCTTCCCCTCCTGCTATTTTTTTCTTCTTCTTCTTTTTTTTTTTAACATATAATGTATTATTTGTTTCAGAGGTACAGATCTGTGATTCAACAGTCTTGCACAATTCACAGCGCTTACCATAGCACATACCCTCCCCAATGTCTATCACCCAGCCGCCCCATCCCTCCCACCCCCCACCACTCCAGCAACCCTCAGTTTGTTTCCTGAGATTAAGAACTCCTCATATCAGTGAGGTCATATGATACTTGTCTTTCTCTGATTGACTTATTTCGCTCAGCATAACATTCTCCAGTTCTATCCATGTCGTTGCAAATGGCAAGATTTCATTCCTTTTGATGGCTGCATAATATTCCAGTGTGTGTGTGTGTGTGTGTGTGTGTGTGTGTGTGTGTACCACATCTTCTTTATCCATTCATTTATTGATAGACATCTTGGCTCTTCCACAGTCTGGCTATTGTGGACATTGCTGCTATAAACATCGGGGTGCACATACCCCTTCAGATCCCTACATTTGTATCTTTGAGGTAAATGCCCAGTAGTGCAATTGCTGGATTGTATGGTAGCTCTATTTTCAACTTTTTGAGGAACCTCCATACTGTTTTCCAGAGTGGTTGCACCAGCTTGCATTCCCACCAACTTTCTCCACATCCCCGCCAACATCTGTCATTTCCTGACTTGTTAATTTTAGCCATTCTAACTGGTGTGAGGTGGTATCTCATTGAGGTTTTGATTTGGATTTCCCTGATGCCGAGTGATGTTGAGCACTTTTTCATGTGTCTGTTGGCCATTTGGATGTCTTCTTTGGAAAAATGTCTGTTCATGTCTTCCGCCCATTTCTTGATTGGATTATTTGTTCTTTTGGTGTTGAGTTTGATAAGTTCTTTATAGATTTTGGATACTAGCCCTTTATCTGATATGTCATTTGCAAATATCTTCTCCCATTCTGTCGGTTGTCTTTTGGTTTTGTTGACAAGAAAGTTTTTCTTTATGTTCTAATGCTTATTTTAAACACCCACTGGGTCATGTAAAGTGACATAGGTATGATGGACAGGATAGTGTGTATTACAACCTTTCATGCCATCTTGGACTTATCCTGCTTTGTGCAGTAGAGGTACCAAGGCTTGGTCTTACGAAGGTGGGGTTATTTTTCTGTAATGTTCTAAGAGATGCTCAAAAGACCTCCTGCTGTTTTCCTTACACCCCAAATTACATAAGTGGTGAGTTAGGCTTTTAAGTCTCACAGACTTTTCATCAGGAGTTTCTGTTACGATACGATGATCTAGGATGGAGAGCAGCGGCCACCCAGACTCTTACCAAGATTCCCTGCCAGCCTCCTGGAGGCCAGAGAGGAGTGACCAGGCTGGTGGAGGGCTCAGTACTGCTGGGCCTTAGGGAACAGCAGGCAGGAAGCTGCCCTCACGAAGGATTTTCCACGGCTGGCCCTGGTTCTGCAGTGATAGCAGCTCCCAGTGCACCGGGCGGGAAATTGCTCAGAAAAGAGCCAGGATAATGTGTATCCATCTTACCTGCTTGAAACTAATAGGCAGCTTCTGGGATTTGCTCTCTATACCAATTAATTTATAATCTATTCTACTTTCTCTTCCCCTGCCTGCCAGTCACTACTCTTCTCAGGGATAACTGCAGGGAGGAGATGACGATTTTCCACCAAGGTGTTTGCTACAGTTGCCCGCACTGTTCTGTGAGCGTGTGGACCCTCCCAGCTCTCAGCCATCATCCCTCCCCTTTCTTAGCTCTTGGTCGGCGACTTGCCCGTGTTCTGAACATACTGGTGAAGGACCAGTTGAGCCATTTTGGTGGAATGAGTTTCCATTGACCAGTGTATGAAGAGTGCACACTCAGGGGCCCCGAACATAGGTATGTGATAGACCGTGTGCACACAGGATTGGGGAAATCGAGCTGTTTCCTCTAACAGCTCGGTGTCACAAATGGTGGCAGCTAGCCTTTCCTCTGCCTTCCCGGCTTGGCTCGCAGCCCCTGAGCTGCAGTCCTGCTTCCGGGAAGACGAGCCCAAAGGCTACCGTGTTCAGTTGAAGGGGAGTCACACGGGCTTTCCACTGAGAACCGACCACATACTTCCTTTGTCACGTCCCTGCCTCCTTAGATTGTCACGTGGGGAGACCTGCCATCTTGCTGCGGGGAGGGGGTTGTTAGCGAGCACCTGCAGACATCTGGCTCCCTGTACTTCCCACGCACCTCGTGGGTGCAGAGCCCGAGAAATCGGAGCATTTTTCAAAAATGGCTTTTACTTTTAAACATGTTCCTTTTAATTTTGTTGAGTCTTTCTATGTTAAAAAGAATGTATGTTGCTTGTCTATTCTATACATACATAGCATATCAGTTCCTCTTGTATATCTCATCCCCTTGTAAGCTGGCAGCTCCGGGTGACATTTTAAAGTCTGTTTTTATTTTTCCTTTGTCAAGGGGAGAGGAATTGCTGACATACTGCGTGCCAGACCACTTGAAGCAAATCTATTTCCAGCTCGAATACAGCAGCTAAAGAAATTGCCAGAGTGGTGCATTATTAATTTTTCTTCCTAATGGGTATGCTGAGTGCTGCCCGCTCTGCCATCGGGTTGCAGGCGGGACTGGCATGATCCCACCTGTTTTGTCTGCCTTCCTGTCAGGGGCCTGTTGCAGCAGTGTCCAGCTTCCTCCAAGTGTCAGGAGTGCAAGGGATCACTCAGTTGCTGAAGAGCAGGGGCCACAAGCATTTCTGGTGGTTTATGTCATGTAGCATAATCTTAATAGCTCAAATAACAGGTTCCTAAAACAAACTATCAGAAGTATTCTGCATGTATTTTCAGTCTAGCCATGAAAAAAATTTTCTACTTGTTTAGGAAGGTAGTATGATTTATGCTTAGTGATCAGATTTTTCAAATGATTACTTTTTTTTTATCAAGCACCATAAAAAAGGACGAGGTGGAAATGACCAAATATTTCTCTATATATCTGTAGAATAGACAAGCAACATATTTGCAATATATGTGATGAACAAAATATAAAACAATCATCACTGTAGTATTAAAAATGTCAAACATTGTCAATTTAAAAAAAGTACAGGGGCGCCTGGGTGGCTCAGTCGTTAAGCGTCTGCCTTCGGCTCAGGTCATGATCCCAGGGTCCTGGGATGGAGCCCCGCATCGGGCTCCCTGCTCAGCGGGAAGCCTGCTTCTCCCTCTCCCACTCCCCCTGCTTGTGTTCCCTCTCTCGCTGTCTCTCTGTCAGATAAATAAATAAAATCTTTAAAAAAAAAAAAAGTATGATAGTTTAATAAAAATATATGGAAACCTTTTAAACACCACTAATAATAAAAGAAATGAGTATAAAAGGATACATTCTGAAGGATTAATTGGCAGATTTGAAAATAACACTCAAAATACCAAATGTCAGGGAGGAAGTGTTGAGGTGCCTTCTCAGCTACTACTGAGATCATTCACAGGTACAGTGTTTTTGTTAAGCTGTGTGTCTGTGTGTTTTTACAATGCAGAATGTGCATGCACATTATTTGCTCTGAAAATTACCTCCTATCTCATCCTTATATGACTGGAGCAGCTCCAGAGGTGCTTGATCCAGGGTGGTTTAGCTTGGCTTTATGTCAAGTGACCATCAGTGGAGAGTTAACTCTGCCCCTGCTTCTTCACTCTGCTGTGTAACTCCCTGGACTCAGGGCTTATGCTGAGCCCCAGGGTAAGCCCAAGTTAGGCTGCTAACTGAAGGGATATTTATTCTAGACAGAGTGATCACATGATTCTAGAGCAGGGACCCTGACATGTTGTCAGGAGCAACACTTTTCATTTCTCTCAATGAAATCATTAACATCTGGCACAGGTCCATCCTGGCAAGTCTGGGGAGGGAGCCTTGCCCACATGGCTGATGTCCCCAGGGCGCCAGTGGCTGCTTTGAAGTTCTCCTGGAGGTCTATCAAGGACAGGTCAGGTTTCTCCCCAACTCACTGGCACCAGCAGGGACTGGAGATTGGCTGGGCTTGGGGCTGCTGAGCAAATAGCCAGACTCCTCCTTTTTCTCACTCCTCTGCCACCTTTGTTAAGGCTTTGTGTTCTGGGGACAATGGCCTTGTCACTCTGCTCCCTCTGAAACCTGGGCCTGTAGCGTACCAGCCACATGGGAGACCCCGAGTGAGCCCTCCCAGCAGCGGTGTCTCCGTCAGATGCTCGGAGTAGTGAGTGTGGGGAGCATGCCATTGGGGTGTGGACTGTTCTTTCCCAAGAGGCAGCATTTTGAATTTGAGACCTATTTACATATACTTTGCATTAATTTACATACCAGCCTCTGATAATTTGCCCTAAATACCCTTCCATGAATTTCAACTAATAGTACAGCTAACCACTCTGGTAGCTAGACCTGATATTAAGGGCATTACACACATGAAAAACTGAAAAGATCTGTGAAAACATAATCATGAGCATGGCAAATCAGCCCAGGCCCCTCACGGATGCACCTGCTCCTTAGCCTGATTCCTTATGCTGGGGTGATAGCGCATTCAACACTCGTGAGGGAGATCGTGCCTTTCTAGCCCTCAGCTGAGTTAACCCCCACCCTGGAAAAACAAGGAAGGAAAAAACCTAACATTTTTTTTACTATCTTTCATTTAATCGGCACTGTGCTAATGGTGCCAGTTATTATTTTACACTTTTTCTGTTACTTGACGTGAAATCTACATAGTTTGTGAAGTTGGTTGGTGACGAGAAGAACACATAGAAAAGGTGATGTTGTAGATGGTGAAGATTGCCTGTAGGGTTTGCAGTGTCCAGCCTGCGTCCTTGCACACCATTCACCTCTGAGATGACCTTTTCCTCCTTTTCTCCTTTCACAGCCTTAATCCTGGAGTGACTAGACCACAGTCTGCCTCACTTAAGAATGGAGGGGCGCCTGGGTGGCTCAGTTGGTTAAGCGACTGCCTTCGGCTCAGGTCATGATCCTGGAGTCCCGGGATCGAGTCCCACATTGGGCTCCCTGCTCAGCAGGGGGTCTGCTTCTCCCTCTGCCCTCTTCCCTCTCGTGCTCTCTGTCTCTCATTCTCTCTCTCTCAAATAAATAAATAAAATCTTAAAAAAAAAAAAAAAAAAAAAGAATGGGAAGTCGGGGGGATGGGCAGGGGGACAGGTATACCTGCACAGCCCCCTGCCTTGTGTTGATTCCCACTTTGTGGGTTCCACTGGGTGTTGGTATTGATTGCTGAAACGACATACTGACTCCTGGTTTGTACAGCTGACTTTTAGTAGCAGATTGGGAAATTTTACCCCCTTCAGAGATCAGACAGGGGATAGAAGGGATCTGTTCTTAGAGTAAAAAGTCCTTCCAATTCATGCTGCTCTTTATAGGTCACCTAAAAATACTGATCTTAGTAGTTTTAGATCTTAAAATAACTAAATGTATACCCTTTATTTTTGTTCCTGTTAAATCAGACATCCATTTGTACTAGACTTCAGGATAGGCCAGAATTAAATACCCTCTTCTCCCCATGTTGTAAGAAAATAAATTGGGAAGAGTCTACCTATCATTATGTAGGAAGTTGTTTTAATTATAGCAGGAGACTGCTTAGTCTTTCTCACTGACCTCTTCTACCCTCTATGCACTGTGGCCATGGTTATTTGAGAATGTGGTCTAGAGAATAATAGTGTGGTCTTGCAGATCAGTCCTGTTGCTCTGTTAGTTTTGAGCATGAGTGGTGTGAAGGTAGGATGCCTCCCTTTTTTGCATTAGGTTCCTGTGTTAGCCACTTCATTGACAATATCATGTTATGAAACATTAACAACTTGAAATTCGGGAGACTGAGTTTCTGGCTGAACTCTGCTCTCAGGAACCCCCATAGGCCCGTGGGGGAATGTCTGCCTCAGTTTCCTAAGCCAGTCCCTCTGGTCAGTCACACCTCTGTCTATAGCTTTTTATTACTCTGACTTTGTCATTTTGAAGTAAGAGTGATGCAGTGTATTTTAGGTGTTGTGGTGCCTCCTATTTTATTCCTTTTGGCTTTTAAGATATGACATGTATTTTGTTAGGAATTCTTTTGTAATAAGAACAACTTAGGGCGCCTGGGTGGCTCAGTTGGTTAAGCGACTGCCTTCGGCTCAGGTCATGATCCTGGAGTCCCTGGATCGAGTCCCGCATCGGGCTCCCTGCTCGGCAGGGAGTCTGCTTCGTCCTCTGACCCTATCCCCTCTCATGTGTTCTCTCTCTCTCAAATAAATAAATAAAATCTTTAAAAAAAAAAAAAAAAGAACAACTTAGTAGTAAGTTCTTAGTTGTAGTAAGAGTAGCTTCTGAGCCATTTTAGTTGTGAGCATCTTACACTGCACCTCCAAGGCCTAGAACGTTGTTCTGTGAACCTCATTGTCAACAGTGGTTTATATAAACAGAAGTTTATTTTCTGCAGATGAGCCCAGTTCTGTGTTTTAAACAGCTCTTCTTTCCCCACTACTGTTTCTTGATATCACCTTATAAACCTTCACCAACCAACTCTTGCTGTGGAGGGCAGCCATGGTGAAGTGCACCATTCTTGGCCTTGAACCGAGTAGATGGAGGGAGGGAACATCTCTAGTGCTGCTTCCATCAGGGCTGCAGGATCAGAGCACACCTTTCCGAAATGGTCCTGCTTTATGTGGTGGGTGGGTTCGAGGGTGATAGAGTGCTGTGTTTCAGCTCCACCTTGGCTTCATGCATTTTCAATCACTCTAATAAACCTTTTACTATAAAGCATGGAGGGGCTGCTCCAACTCATAATGAAATTGATAGAATGTAATTCTTTTGTAATTTCAAGTCAGTCTGGTGCAGTATTTTAGAAATTCTATAGCATATCGATTTCCACAGTCATTCATGTGCTTTTCCTTACTCAGTTTCTCCAAGCATTAGAGTGATGGTTCAAAATCAAGAATGTGAGTGAAAAAAAAAAAAAAGAATGTGAGTGAAATCTAGAATGAACTCACCATTGTCTCTTAATTGACTCCACTTGTTGTCTTGCGACGTTTGAAATGCCTGTGAGCTGTCTTTACTCATAAAATTTTTGATAGCAAATGCATCCTTTGTTTTTTTTTCCCCATACTAACCAATTTTCCAACTCTCCAGATACTAACTGGGTATTCTACTATTAAATTTGGTTCTGCACTAACTACCCAGATTTAGCTTAGACCCTTCAGGTAAAGAGCTCAGTGCCAGCAAATTCCCTCTTCCCCTCCAGCCCCTTCAGATGCTAGTCATCATCCCAGCTTGCCACCTGGACATCTCACCAATCAGCTATAAATCTTAGGTTCCCATTAACCCCCTCCTGAGATTCAATCATTTACTAGATTGGCATACAGAACCCAGGAAAGTGCTTTACTTAAAATTACTGCTTTATTATAAAGGATACAATTGAGGAACAGCTCAATGGAAGAGAAGCATAGGAGAGTGTGTGGGGATGGTACAGTGAATTCAGTGCATTTCAGGGCGTGCCACCTCTCAGCACCTAAGTGTGTTCACTAACCTTGAATGTTTTCTGAACCCTGTTGTTGAGGGATTTTTTTTTTTAAAGATTTTATTTATTTGAGAATGAGAGAGAGCACAAGCAGGGGGAGCAGCAGAGGGAGAGGGAGAAGCAGACTCCTTGCTGAGCAGGGAGCCCCGATGCGGAGCTCCATTCCAGGACCCTGGGGTCAGGACCTGAGCCGAAGGCAGACCCTTAACCAACTGAGCCACCTAGGCGCCCCATGTTGAGGGATTTTTTAATGGATGTTTTATTATATAAGTATGATTACAACAAATATAGGGGTATTATGTAATAGGGAAAAATCAGAAACGTAGCATCAAAGAAATTTCATGTTCATTAACAGACCCCTTTGCATATACCTCCAGCCTCCCCTAGAGATATAACCATTCCTACTATTCTGATGGGTAGTTAGATTTGACTAGTAGCTGGAATATACTTTGTAACTTCTAAAGATTTTTAAAAATTTGTTATTTATTGAGAGAAGAGAGAGCATGCACACACACACTAGCGGGGGGGGGGGGGGAGAGGAAGAGAGAGAGAGAGAGAGAATCTGAAGTAGACTCTCCACTGAGCACAGAGCCTGACATGGGGCTCAATCTCAGGACTGGGAGATCATGATCTGAGCTGTACTTTGTAACTTCTAAAAGACTGTGCAAATGTTTGCATTATTGTAGTAGACATTACGTTAATACTTGTTGATTTATAATCTTAACCCAAGTATTTTTTGGACTGTCATTTCTTACGGACTCTGAGGTTTTTGTACTTAAGATAGTCTTCAGATAAAAGATCTCATTTTCTCTCTTATTTTGCTTGGCTGAATTAGTCATGGTCTTCCTCATTTTAATGTTGCCTCTTTCAAGGTGTGTTTATAGACTAATGAGTTGTAGTTTTAAAATGCTTTGTATTTAGATAGTGGTAATGAGAGATTAACCAGAGCCATGTTTCACATTCAAATGTCACTGCTTCCCCCATGTCCAGCCTGTTGCGCACACAGAAGGGCTCAAAATATAGTGTTCTCTTGGTGGCTGGGATTTCCTCTTATCTGGCCCTGAAGCTTAGCTTTAGTGAAATTCATCTGTGTTTCTCTGAAATGTTAGGATCAGCCATGGAATATCAAGGGTTAGATGTAAGGAAGGACATAGTAGACACAAGGAGGCCTGAGGGATTAGTTGGCCTCAGACTCACATTATAGTTGTTAATGGGTCATAGTAGGGTTGGGTCTAAAGGAAGTGTGAGATCAATATTGACAGAACTGGACCATGAAACAGGGTGTAGGTAATATTCTAAAATGGTCAAGGCGATTTCCAGAGAACATTTGCTGCTTCTTAGGGCCTAGTACCCACCTCTCTATAGTTACTGGCCTTAAAGGGTGGGGGTATTACTTACTGAACCCATTGTCTGACATTACCTATGTAATTCATGACCTCAGAGAGAATTTGAGTGAGGATGTATGTGTGGTTTAGTGAAAATCATCAACAATTTCTTCAGCCCTTATGTGTCAGCTAACCTGGAAATGATTTTAAATACATTATTTCATTTAGTTTTCACAGAAACTCTATGAAACAGATATTCTTCATCCCCATTTTTCAGACAAGAAACTAAAGGCCTGAGAGGTCACATGATTTTCTCACGTTCCAGGTTAAATTTGGAAAGTACCGGAGCTGGGATTCAAACCCAGGACTTTGTCACTCTGGCAACTCGTGATAGATACTGAGCACCTACTATGTAGCAGGCACTGGGCCAGGTACTGGAAATACAAAGAAAAATTCAACTGCCCTCACTTCAAGGAAGACAACGCATCGTCTTCATCAAAATGCTAAGGAGATTCCAAAATGACTTAATTAAAAGCGCTGCATAAATGCATGGCATTATATTAGGTTGGCAGCCGTTTCCTGCCAATATATGAAGTGCTAAGAATCAATAGGAAGAAGTATATGGTTATAAAAAAAAAATGAGCAGAGCCATCAAAAGACTAATTGAAAGCATGGAATGTTAAGAAACTCACAGATTTGTTTATGTGAAGTTTGGAAGATGCTACTCTAGCAGTTTCTGGCTGGTTTTGATGATTGATGATATACCTAAAGTAGCTGAGCTACTCAGATTAACTTAAGTTGCTTTATTTAAAACTGTGCTCTCTCAGAGAATCTTACTTTTAATGTTCCCGGAGGTATATACCTGTGTTATGTTGGGGATAAGCTATTTTAGAGTCAGGAGAGGAAATGAAGAAAACAAGGTCAATATTACATGGTTTCAACACTGTTTGTCAATATATTGCCCATGATATTGTGCCAGCACAACTGGTGAGAATATGGGAAGGGCAAGTAGGGTAAACGCTCATGGAAAGATGACTAGAATTATACAACGGATGAGCTATATTAAAAACATAGTGGTTCAGTATTAAGGAATATAGAAGAGCAGATATTAGGAATTTGCTTTTACTCAGCAAAATGAATAATTCTTAGGTTTATAGATCAAATCAAGAATGTTATATTAATATAGGGTTTTTTATATGACCTCTTTAATTCAAAATGCTTTTTTTTTGTTTGTTTGTATTGGTAACTTCTAAAATATACCATTCTTCTTTTTGAATTGTCTAGGCATTCTTTATCACTGAGTACTTTTTCTTTTACTGCTTTGATGGAATTATATCAGTGAAATTAGAGAATACTAAAAGATGTGCTTGGGAGCAGTCAGTATTTAAGTGGTACTATATATTTTGGTTTTACTTGAAGTAGGCTGGAAGGGAAGAGAGAAAAATTGTGTGTAGAGCTCAGTCACTGTGTGTCAGGGACCCAACTAGATTCTATATGTAGATTCTCTCTTTCTCTAGGTTTAAATATCATCTATCAATCAGTCAATCTTTCTTATATCTATGTAATTTCATTTGCATAGCATTTGCCACCATTTTGCAGATGAGGTTCCAAAGATTAAATGACTTGCCAGATTTTTTTTTTTTTTAAAGATTTTATTTATTTATTTGACAGAGAGAGACACAGTGAGAGAGGGAACACAAGCAGGGGGAGTGGGAGAGGGAGAAGCAGGCTTCCCGCGGAGTAGGGAGCCTGATGCGGGGCTCGATCCCAGGACCCTGGGATCATGACCTGAGTGGAAGGCAGCTGCCCAACCAACTGAGCCACCCAGGCACCCCAGTGACTTGCTAGATTTGAAACCAGGGCTTTTGCCTTCAAAACCCTCGTTTTTGCTGGAGTTTGCTGTTGTCTTGGGTTTGAAATGACTGAATTGTAGTTATCGGCAAGATAAAACATGAAGTGAAGTTATAGCATCATTTTTTATTTACTTTTATTTTGAGCAATATGATCATATTAAGTAGATGTTTTTAGGAGAGTCCTATAGTGCATCTATAAAATATGTAAAGACAGTCCTGCCTTACAAGGGTTTTGAACCTTGTGTAAAGGATATAGTCACCTAGAACCTTTCTGAATTGCTGGTCTCCATTTAGAGTTGATTTTTAGAAATTCTTTTTGGCCACTGTTACTTGTGAAACTGTATTATCTGGCTTTTTTTTTTTTTACTTTTCTTGTCTGACTGGACTACTTGTATTTTGAGCAACCCCTAGCCAAGTATTAGACCCCAAGTATTAGACCAATAGCATCCAGCATAAGTATTTGTTTGACTTTGAACTCTGCCTTCATTCACCTTGTTTGTACACCATCTGCTTTCTCTTCCTTGTACGTTTCAGGCTGTCTGGACTTGACTTCCATGAATGCATTCCCCGTCGTTGTCTGTATTTGCTCTTCCTCCTCCTGTGCCTCTGGGGACCTTATGCTGTTCTCTTGTTAATCATATGTTTTTTTATAAATGTATTTCTATGTTTCACTGTGAATACCATGGTGCTCCAGCTTCCTACATTTTAAACTCTTTGATTTCATGGATGGTGATTTAAACAACAGTCCTTTGCACAAAAGTCGACTTAAAAAAAAAATCTTCTTGAAAATTATTTAGTGTAACTTTACTTTAGTAAAACTCTTTGGCAGTATAGAGATGAAATGGTTTGATCATTTATGGTGCTACAAAGGGTACAGGGAATGTGGCACTCATGATTAGTGGTGGGGCTCATTGGTGGGACTTCTAACTAGTGCATTGCCACTTGGGAGATCCATTTGACTGTATCCGTTGAAATTTAAAATGCGTAAACTATTTGACCTTGCAATTCAACTTTTCGGAGTTTGTCCTAAAAATGCTAGAATGTGTATGCAAACGTATTTGTACAAGGGTATTTTTAAAATAGATTTATTCATTTTAACAAAATATTGGAAAAAGTTTAAATGTTCATCAGTAGGGAAGTGGCTGAATACCTACATGGTGGGGCTTTCATGTGATGGAATATGGAATACTTTGCACCATTAAAAAGAATGTGTACTACTTGACTTCTGTGGAGTATTATCAGTATAAATTCTTAACTGGTAAGAACATGATACAGAACAGTATGCTAACATTTGTGTACAAATTAAGTCTGTGGGAGAGGGGTTTATATGTGTATGTGTGTACATACACCCATACAATTGTATAACACATATAAAATGTTTATAGGGAGGTAGAGGATGTAGTGGAAGTTTACTTTTCACTGTTTACCCTTTTATAACATTTGAATTTATTACCATATACATTGATTTATCAATGAATAATATTAGTTTTTAAAAGCCTGATAGTACAGATTTAAAATTCCCAGGTCTATTGACTTAGCAACAATAGATGAGATAATGTGTATAAAGAACTTAGTATGGTTTCAGATGTAATAATGAGTATTTAGTAAATTTTATGAGTGGTGGTCATGGCGGAGATGGTGGTAGAGTTGTAATGATGATGTCAGAGCTTGACCTTGAAGAATCCCTAATGTCAGGGCAGAGTGAATGTTCCATCTCAGTATCTTACCCGCACCTGGGGATCTAAGTAGTCTTAAAGAGGGTTGTCAGTGTGGAATATTTTATAGTTTGGTGCTTTGGTTTAACATTAATGATTTTTTTTTCTTTGTTCTCTTCTATAATATTTCCCTATTTTTTTTTTTTTTAAACATGAAATAATTGTGAATCACTTACTATCAGGGAAATAATTTGAAAAACTCATGTATCTCCCCAGGGGAAAAGAAATGATTCAGTCAAAATTTGTAGTCTCGACAGATGAGCCATGCTTGTCTTGTGGTAATGTGGAGCCCTATTGGAGCCCATAGCTCCAGGTGTATATAAGCCCTACTTTGAGAAGCAAGGCTTTCTATCTACCAATTAAGGTTAGGATCTGATATTGCTCTTTGATGATTTCTTTGATGATGTAGGGATTTCTCTGAAGTTGGTGGAACTAAATTTGGTTTCTAAGTCCTGTGACCTGTGACCATCCGTTTGTTGCCATTTGACCTGCGAGACCATTGGTTCCCTGGCATATGTGACCGTACTCTCCTGCCATGTAGTGGTCCAGAAAGGCTACTTCCAAATCAGTGTCCTCGCTTCAGGGGTTTTTACTGCTTTAACTGACTCATACATTTGCAAATTCCATGTCCATTTCAATTCTGCCCCCATCTGAGCCTTTGTTATGACCCAGGCGCGAAAGGGAAACTGTAGAGAGGGCAGGTAGGAATGACAAGCCAGTAAATGCCCGGGAAAGATCTGTAGTTAACCAGCAGGGTAACCATGTGCAGGTGCTTTGTGTTGATGTTTCTTCTTAAGAGTGTTGAGGCTTTCTGGTTTGATGGACTGTATCTGTGAAACTATAAATAGATGTGTTTTTTTTAATTTGTGTCTTGTACTTACATATTGATGTTATTTTTTGACCAATATTGAAATTTAGAATTGATTTAATTAAATGCACAGATATCATTCAAATAAAAACAATCTCAAACTGTTTCTTCTGACCAAATATTTCTAGGTGAAAATTAACGTGTTATGAACAATTAGTAGTTGTAATGTAACCCCGCCCCCCTTTTAAATACGTTAGCAATGCTATTAGGTGAAGTAAAATTACATCAAGTGATTCAGTGTGTAGAAGTGTTATGAAGGAGTTTTTCACTATTACTTCTAGAGGTTAAGTTTTAGAGAAATTATGTGACCAATAATCAAAGAATATATAATATTTATCAAAGTAGAAAGTAAAACAAACCAAACTTTAACGTTTGACATGCAAACATTGACCTCATTTTTATTTAGTTGTACTGTCAAATAGTAAGTGTTAGTACTTATATGTACAACAAGCATAGTAGATATGGATATCTATGCATTTGACTCTATTCTTTTTATACCTTTGGGCAGATATTTGGCCTTTTACAGAGAAGAGAGAGACAGGAGATTTTATTGTTCACACTGTGCTAAACCTCAGAAGTGCTGCCCCCACTTGCTTAATGTCGTTCTAGTGCAAACTTAGAGAAACAGTGGACCTGTTTCTTCAGAGCTCTTGTAAGACTTAATATGAAAAATCACAGAGGCATAAATGTATTTGAGTCATTAAGTTTCATGTGTTTTTTCCTATCGTGTTTTATTTTTATTTTTCAGATACTATCTCCTTTGGGATTAAAACAAACTAAAAGGTAAGGTTGCTTTTTTGTAAGAAAGCTCAGAGTAGAGGAAAAAAATCTTAGTTCTAAATATATCTTTCTAGAGTTATAAAATAAGATAGCTTTTTCTCTGGAAGAACAAAGACGTGGCAGTCTATTGGTTTTTAAAAATCTCAGAGACTTTATTTCATACCCATGTAACTGAAAGCTCTGAGTCTTTTCAAACTGTTTCTAAGATCAAAGATATTTCTTCACATATGTGGGATCTTATAAATCTATGGGCAGATAAACTATTTTCAAAAGCCCAGATTTGTTTTTGAAATAAAATATAGTTTATGTTTTCCAGATCTGTGTTTAAAATGATGCAAAGAACTATTTATATGGAGTAGAATGTTGAAAAGGCCATCAGCATTTCAAAGAGCTGATACTTTGTCCCAGAGCTCAAGTAAACAGTGGCTGGCTATGTCATTCACTGCAGAGGTTTTCCCCAATTTTTTTTTTTAAAGTTTCAAGTTTTTTGATGTTTATAAACATCAAAAGTCTTAAATTTTCATGTGGTCAAATTTACGTGTCTTCCATTTATTTCATCTGCTTCTTTTGTAAAACATCATTCCTAGCCCCAGATCAGTTAAAGAATTACCAATATTTCTTCTGTTTTTGTTTGCTTTCCTTTGTTTTTAAACATATAACAGAACTCTCTATAGAACTCTCCACAGTGTTTAGGCATATGACATGAAGAGGAGATGAGTTCATTTTTCTCCCAAATAGTTAGTTTCTTAACACTATTCCTTATATAATTTATTTCTACACTGGTTTATGAGGATATATATTAAATTTAAAAATAGAATCTATTCGCTGTGTCAGTTCTTTTATGAGTTTTCTTTGTTGCTTTTTTCTTGTTATTTTTCAACAAATTCCTAGCTTCTGTCACTTACTTAGTTTTTCAAATGAAGTTGGGTATTAAAGTCCTCCTAACCACCCCCATAGAAATTTCTGTTGGGAATTAACATTAAAATAATTTGGATAGAGCTGGCATTTCA
The DNA here is from genome assembly GCF_004348235.1 of Phoca vitulina. Classification (NCBI taxonomy): domain Eukaryota; kingdom Metazoa; phylum Chordata; class Mammalia; order Carnivora; family Phocidae; genus Phoca; species Phoca vitulina. The sequence continues at coordinate 6,111,321 of NW_022589734.1, forward strand.
TACTATTCAATCTCCCCATTCAACGTATATCTCTATTTATTCTGATCCTTCATGGTTCTTTGTAAATTTTTGTAATTTGCTTCAAATTGACCTCTTTATACCCAGTAGTTCCCCCCCCGCTTTATTTACAAGGAATCTGTTCTAAGACCCGTAGCAGGTACCTGAAACCACAGACAGTATAGATCTCTGTATATCCTATGTTTTTTCCTATATGTACATATCTATGATAAAGTTTGTAAATTAGGCACAGTAACAGATTAACAATAACTAATAATAAAATAGAACAATTACAACAGTATAGTGTGATGGAAGTTATGTGAATGTGGTCTCTCTCTCAAAATATCTTATTGTACTGTACTCATCCATCTTGTGATAATGTGAGATGATAAAATGCCCATGTGAGGGAATGAAGCGAGGAGAACGACACAGGCACTATAACGTGGTGTTCGGCTTCTACTGTCCTGCTGACAGTACGTCCGAAGGAGGATCATCTCCTGCGCCATGTTGACTGTGGGTAACTGAACAGCGGGAAGTGAAACTGTGGATAAGGGGGGACTACTTAGTCATTGTTATTATAAATGATTTTTTTCATTATAACTTTATTTCCTGTTGGTTATTACTGGGGTTGAAAAATGCTATTGATTTTTAGGAATTTTAACTTCATTTCCTTGACCAAACTGTTACTTGTTTTAATAGTTTATCAATCGATTCATTTGAGCTTTCTAGATAGACAATTATGTTGTGGCCAATAATACTTTGGTTTCTTCCTTCCAGGAGCCCTGTTCCATTACTTCCCGTGTTATGTTCTTATATTGGCTAAGTCCTAAAATTTAAAAAAAAAAGATTGGTTGTAAAGTATTTACTCTATTAGGAATGATTTTATAACTTACCCAGAGACTGCAGGTTACTTTCCACCATGAAGAAAGGTTTTTGCGAAATTGTCACATTTCCTTGGTAATGCGTCAGTGAAATCTGTTCATATTTTTGGAAGAACAATTGTAATTTTAGAGAAAACTTATTAAAATAGTTGCTTTGAAAACTTATTGAAAGCAGATTTTTAAATAGATTATTATATTTTTTTCCTTTTCATATTTCTAGGTGGAAACTTGGTGATATTGGGAAAGAGAAATTCAGAGTTAGAAAATATGAGTGGGGTGCCTGGGTCGCTTAGTCAGTTGGGTGTCTGACTCTTGGTTTTGGCTCAGGTCATAATCTCAGGGGGGCTTGAGATTCTCTCCCTCTGCCCCTCCCCTCGCTCGTACATACACACACACACACACACACACACACACACACATTCACTCTCTCTCTCTTTCAAATAAATCTTTTTTAAAAAAGAAAATGAGTTCAGTGGTTCTTAAGTAAAATCCAACTTTTATGGATAATTGTTATAATGGATATTGATTATATAAAAAAAATAGTTTCCATTTTTTTTCATTAGACTGAGCAGAATTATCTTTCCTTTAGTATGCAGGTAACAGTTTTTCCTAATTAACTTGCTTTTGTGGTGTGCTGTTATCTAGCTCATGAATTGTTTCCACTCCCAGAAAGCTGAAACCACCCGCTCAATTTGCTTTGGTGTGTTTACTTCCCACCTTGGGCACCTTTACCTGTATGCAGGTGTCTTCCTTCTTTTCTCCTCAGCAGTCTTTTGTGTAGCTTGTCACTTGTCCTAAGCTTCTGAGTAGAATCTACATAGAACTAATGGGAGCTGTTCTCTGGAAGCTTCTGCAGCAGTGACTTGCCTTTCCCTGTGTTTAAGATGCCTGCCTTTTCTTTATCCACTTTGTTACCAAACCTGTCTCCTGGCAAGATTTCTTAGAAGTTCACCTCAATGAGGGGGCTTTCGCTGATCATCTCTGCCAGTAGTTCCTGGAGTCGCAAGGTGCTTTATGCTTTCTGTGTGTTTGAGACATGTTTATAGTTTGCCACAGTGTTTCGTGGGTGGGTCACATTTCCCACAAATCCCCAGTGCTTGGCACTGCCGCTGTGTTTTGAATGAATGAGTGGGAGACTGTCTGTATTTTGGTGCTCAGTGCTCTGGAACATGCTTCTTGTAATTCTCCTACATGCTTCCCAGATTCACTAGCCTTTTCTGTATATTCTCTTTTTCTCAAAAATACTATCTTAATAATGATCATGATGCATGCTTGTTACTATTCTTTCCTGAATATATATTTTTTCTCAAATATATTATTTTCACAATGATCATGACACATAAGTTATAATACATAGTTGTTTTCTGGGCTTCATATGTTGCTATTAAAAATGAGTGGAAACTAAATATTTTTTTAAATGGCTTTTCCATTAAAATTAAAAAAAATATTGCTCTGGAAATATATCAAAAAGACATGAAAAATGCAAGATGGCAAAAATACCAGTGTGGTCAAAGTCATGACTTTGTGATGAGTGGTACGACTGTACTTCTGTGTCATTATTTTATATCCTCCTGTGAAAAATGTACTCCACAGCCGCTGTGTAACTTCTTAAAATCTGTCACTTAGTTCGGAAAGTTTCATCTTGGTAACAAGTCACTTAATTTTGCCTATGAAATGTTCCTAACCAGCTTAATCATGGTTAATTAGATTAATAATAATATTAATAACCACTAAGTACTTATGAGCTCCTTCTCTGTGCCTTTCACATTTAATCATCACAATAAGCTGGGGTCAATGTTGAGTCTGTGTTGTTATTTATTGATGAGGCCTCACTCTGTGATAAATTATCTTGCTCTGATCAAACTAGTCAGTCACCTAGATGTCTTTACATATGGCCTTGCTTCTATCAAATGTCCAGAGAAAGGTTTTGTTTGATTTGGGGTGGTGGCATGTGTCCCAGGAGGATGACTGTGTATATCCTAGAAATATTCCAAACTCATTGATTACTTTTTATTAGATCAAGGAGCAAATTCTCATTAAAGTCTGCTTTGGGTAAAAGTTAATCCTACTACCAGTGTGTGTGTGTGTGTGTGTGTGTGTGTGTGTGTGTATGTGTGTGTGTGTGTGTGTTTATTCCTAAGGTCTCCGAATGCTTTACAGGAATTCTCACTTTTCTCCTCTGATCCTCATGATTGCTATGTAAATAAATGAATCCATTTAATTTGAAAGTCTTTTCCTTAAAAATCAAAGCCAGGAATTTGGCATTTAAAAAAATCACTTTTCGCATACATTTCCTAATATTAGAAATTACTAGACAACCAGCAGTACCATTTCCTTAAAGGACAGATGGAAGTGGGTCTTGGGAGTGGCTGCCTGAAGCCTGTCTTGTGGTGCACATTAGGGTCATTCCCTGGAAGCTGCCTGTCCTTTTGAGTCAAGGCTGTGCCATCTTCTGTCCTTGTCTAGAGGCTGCCGAGGCTCCAAATTAATTGGACATCAGTGGAGAAAAGAGCTATCTGCATGGCAGCTGAAGAGGAAAAGAGGAGACAAAATGGAGTGAGAAATGCTTTTATGGAGTGAATTTCCTATGTGCACATCCCAATTTCATTTGCCTGCTGTCTGGTCATGCATACAGATTGTATGTCCTGTAAGGGAAGTTTTGAGGGAGGCTGTGAGAATTTTCCAGGGAGATGGTGGGTGGAGTTTGGCTGTCTGCTAGTGTGGTATTCCCACAGCCCTAATGGGATTGTGATGGTGTCACTTTTTATTTTCATATTCCTGCCTTGAGTATCTTCTACACTGACATCCAAAAATTCATTTTTATTTTTTGGTAGATTTTATTTTTGTCTTCAAACATGTTGTAACCTTTACCCAGAATTATATTTTAGATACTGTAAAGTAAAAGAATTATTTGAACAAAGGCAGTCTATTTAAAAAATTCTAAAAATACATCAGGGAAGTTTTCCCCTCTTACTTAGCATCACATCACATCTTCAGACTGGCAAAATTCTCTATGCTGATATTTTTCTGTTTCCATTTTTCAATCAATGCTTAGAGCATTTGTGATGCAATTGTTTATTTAGAGCACCAAGAATACAGTAGAAAAAGAAAATGAAGGAGCCCCTGATTCTTTTTGATTTTCTTCTGGAATTTGGTTTTTACTATCATATACTATTTGATTGAGATGATGTGCCCCCTTTCCACTGTCTAATTTTTTAGGATATCAAATCCTGTGAAGTGGTGATAAAATAGCCTCTAGTCAGACAATCAGAAATTTCAGTTGTATTGAGAAGCTTGATTCATGTAGCTCTTATGATTCAGAGCATCTAAATGAATGAGAAACCATTTGCTCAACAGTGTTTATTGAATATACACCCTCTTGGTACATAATACTTAACACAACCTTAGTGGCTTAATTCAACACCCATTTATTGTCTCAGTTTCTGGAGGTCAAAAATCTAGCCACAGCTCAGGTGGGTTTTTTCTTCACAGTCTTTCAAGACTGAATATAAGGTGCTATTGGGCTACATTTTCATCTAGAACGAGGTGTCTTCACCCAAACTCATATGGTTGTTGGCAGAATTCAGTTCTTTGCAACTGTTGTATGGAGGCCCTTAGGTTCTAGAGGCCTCCCACGGTACCCTGCCACATAGCTCCCTTTGTAGATAATTCACATTGTAGCTCTTTGATATTTTAAGGCCAGTAGGAAAATCTGTGCTGCTTCCAGTCTCTATGCCCAGGGAAAACCCAACGCCCTTTTTGAAAGGTCTCCCTTGATTGGGTTGGACCCATTCAGGACAATCACCTTTTTGATGAACTCACAGTCAACTGATTAGGGACCATAACTGAGTCTGTAAAATCCTTTCACCTTTGCCATATAACATAACATAATCATGGAACTGATAGCCTTCATATTTGTAAATCCTGTTCATAGTCAAGAGAAAAGGATTATACAATGATGTGGGTCATTGGGGATCATCTTATGTTGGGCAGAGATTTTGGAGCTGAGGATATGCTAAGTTTTTAAAGGATCACTCTTGCAACTGTGTGAAAAGTAGTCTGTAGGGGAGTAAGGATGGAAACAGGGAACCCAGTTAGGAATCAATTGTAAAATTTCAAGTGAGAGCTATTGGTGGCTTAGACTGGGGTGGTAACAGTGGAGATAGGTAAAAAAAAGTTGGAATCAACATGTGTTTTAAAGATTTCATTTATTTATTTTAGAGCACATGAGCAAGTAGAGGAACAGAGGGTAGGGGGAGAGTGAGGGGGAAAAAATCTCAGGCAGACTCCATGCTGAGTGTGGAGTCTGATGCGGGGCTTGATCTCAGGACCCTGAGATCATGACCTGAGCCGAAACCAAGAGTCAGATGCTTACCAGGTGCCCCTAAATCAACATATGTTTTAAAGGTAGAGCTAACAAAAAAGTTGCTTATGGATTCATTATGAAGCATTAGAAACAGAAATCACAGATGATTCCAAGGTTTCTGACTTGATCCACTAGAAGGATGAAGGGGGAAGAGCACATTGGAGGGGGCAATGTAAAATCAAGAGCTTAGTGATGGATGTAATAGGTTTGAAATGACTACTAGACTATCCAGGTAGAGATGCTGAGTAGGCAGTAGGTTAGTGGGTTTGGAGTGTAGAGAAAGAGGCTTTAGCTAGGGATGTAATCATACTGTTTCAGTTTATGGATGATATTTAAAACTGTGAGATGGATCAGATCGCCTAGGGAGTGAGTGTAGTACAAGAGGAGTGGCTTGAGGACCGAGTCCCAGGGCACTTCAGTGTTCAGAGGTGGCTGATGAGCAGGAATAAGCTAATGACCAGTAAGGAAGAGCTAGTGAGAGAAGAGAAGTCAGGTGCTGAGCTGAGAGCTAAGAGAAGAATGTGTTTCAAAAAAAAGAAGGGAGCAACTTTGTCAGATGCTGCTGATTGTTCAAGAAAGATGGACACCGAGCACCTGCTGTTGGGATTACTAATGTGGAGGTTATTGATGGATCTAGACCGGAGCTATTGTTGTGGTCAAATAAATGTCTCATGGGGCTGAGTCCGAGAAAATGGAGCTGAGGAATTAGAGACATCAATATGTAACACTTTGGAGGTGTTTTGTGGTGCAGGAGTAGAGATTAATAGGGTAGTAGCTGGAGAGGAAGATCAGATCAAGAGAGGGACTTCTTAAAAGATGGAACATATAGCAATTTGTAGGACTAGGTGAATAAGGCCTAAATAGTTTATTAGAAGAAAATAGTAGAAAAGTCTAAGTTCCCAGGCCACCAAAAGACAAAGAAGAGGGCACTGAAATTTTTTTATTTTTGCCTTCTACTTGTTAGTCTTATTATGACTCACTGTGATGTTACTGTTTTTATCTTATTTATTTAACCAAATCATTACATATGAATGGAAATCTAGATAGTCATTCTCTGGCTACCTTGCAGATCCTGGTAATCCTGAGTGTTTTTTCTTGGAGGAACAATTCCATCTTCCTACTTCTTTGCCTCCTGTCTTGCAGCGAGGAGCTTATAAATGAGGCTAAGAGTTGCAGTCGTTTTTGTGGTTTGATTTATTTACTTCTCTAATCGATGAATTTTTGCTTATGATTCAATACTGATTTCCTTGGATGTACTTTATTTTAAAAAAGTAGCTGAAAGGGCGCCTGGGTGACTCAGTGGTTAAGTGACTGCCTTCTGCTCAGGTCATGATCTCAGAGTCCTGGGATTGAGTCCCACATCGGGCTCCTTGCTCGGCAGGGAGTCTTCTTCTTCCTCTGACCGTCTTCCCTCTCATGCTCTCTCTCACTCTCTCTCTCAAATAAATAAATAAAATCTTTAAAAAAAAAAAAGTAGCTGAAAGTAAATGTGAATTGTCTTTGACTACATTTTTTCTTGGATTAAGAATGGAGTGGAGGAACATCCAACTGATCAGTGTTTCATTTATATCTATCCTACGGATCTTGGAATTCTCTGCCAATAACATGAGCAATTACCAGTAGCTTGTGAGTAGCCAGAGTAGATGTCACAAAGTCTGTGCGGTCTACTCATAGGAGAGAAGCCTACCAAAAGAAATATAAAAGATGTCCTGCCGAGGAGAGTGGGTTCCAGTCTTTTCTCTGCCGCTACAGGCTGCCGTCCACTTTCATTCACAATTTACTCCTGAAAAAGGTTTTAAAACTTCAATGTACAGAAGTTAAACATGTGGATTTATATTCCCAGAGAACCAAAAGATAAATGTATATTTTTATGTCCAACTGTTATGCAATGTGCATATACTTCTAGAATATTAAACTTAGGATAAACTGAAATGTTGACAGTTTTACAAAGTAATAATTTTGTAGCTCCTATTTTGCTTCTGTCAGTAATGGTCCTGTCTTTAATCCGTGAAATAAACTGTTAATACTGTTAGAAGTAAGGAGTTATCAGTGGTAGTTTTGTATGGGGTAGAGCAGAAACTAGTGACTTGAGTTGGATGCTGTCTTGTCCTTTTTTCTTCTTAACAAGGTACTAGTTAGCTGATTCTTGTAGTCAGGTATATGCCTGGCAAACAGACCCATGAAGCTCCCCCCCCCCCGCCCCCATTTGAGTTACTGGACTGTTACTCTGATGCTAGTTTTCATTTAGTATTTTTGTCATCTTTTTAACATGTTCTATCACTGACCTTCATTGCTTGGACTGTCTTCAGACGTTGTGGTCTTGGTGCTGGTGATATCTGTCCTTTTTCCCTATTACCCTTGCCCACTGAATTGAACAGCTTACGTCTTCTAGCTGGCCAGCTGACGGTGAGCCATCACTTTTAGACCCTTCATTATGTCCATCTTCATTTCAGTTGTACTGTTAGTAACAGCACTTGTATTTTTCCGTTTCCGCTCATTTTCAGAAAATATGTAAATGTGACACACTTTTTAAATGATTGTATAAGTAAATGTTGCTTGGCAAAGTAGAACTGTTGGTTACTGTGCTTTACTGTGACGAAGTAGTGGGATGTGTGTGTCCAGCAGCTGATACGTGGTTCAGGAGATGTGGTTGGAATATTATCCCCTTTTAACATTTGAAAGCACTGATTGCATGGACGTCATGCTGTAAAGTTGTGGTGTGCCCACAAATAACATTGTGATCCTTGTTGATTGTCTTCTGGGGCTGTTTTCTCTTCTGTAAGGTGACCAAGTTGGTCTTTCTGGTCTTTAAGATTCTTTCCAATGTGATCAATGTGATTTTACTTAAACTTTCAGAGCCTTACACAGAAACAGAGTATGCTTATTTAGATATAACTTGAACAAGTTTATTTATCTTCTTTTTATTCAGTCCGGCACAGAGAACAAAGTGGGAATTATTATGATTTATTTTTTAACTCTCTCTCTTTTTAAACAATTTTTTAAATTTTTTAGCTTTCTCTTAACTAAAATAATTGAGGGCAGCTTATAACAAGGATATGAATTTATGATACAATATAAAAATAAAGAGGACCACATAGGGAAGTGGAAACAGAAGCGGAAAGAACCATACAAAAAGATGACAAATATGCTGATTGTTAGCACCTGTGGATGCCCAGGGGTGTCCGCAGGCAGAGAGACGGTCTCCCTGACAGGGAAGGGGTGAGCCCGGCTACCAGGTCGTGGTGCCAGGACCCTGCGGGGGGTTATCCGGGGGCTGGGCGAGGGCCTTTGTCTCTTCAGTTGTGCACCCTACAGATTCTCATTTCTCTCCTCTTAGGACTGTGGCATCAGTGTTACCCCTTAAGGGTTTCGAAATGAAATTTACCTCCCCAGGCCCTTTAAAAGAAGAGAAACAGTTTGTTAGCTGTAATCAACTAAAATGTGGCAGTGGTCTGAGTGGCAGTGGTCTGTGGGTCTGATGGTGGCTGAGACTGAGCCTTGCCCTGTTCTGGAGCGCCCTCTGCCTCCTCTGCTGGAAGCACCGGGCCGGCTCTGCCCTTCTGTGCCTCCTTTTCCGAGCTCTTGCTGGTCCTTTCTGGGCGTGTGGTCACTGACATGGATGTCAGCCTAGATTTCAGTTCAAACGTCACAGAAGCCATTGTGTTTTTTTCATGTGGTGACCTCAAGGCGAGTGGCCTCCAAGTCTGGTTTCTCTGTGTATGAAATCGTGATTCAGAAAGGCCACTGTGGCCGCTTCCTGTGGAGAGACTGGCTGTCGTTGTGGCAAGGACCTGCTTCTCGGCAGGGAGCGTTTGCTGGCCGATGTCATCGCTGCACAGGAGAGGGGACGTGGAGATGATGCAGTGAGTGCCGTAGGAGGGTCACAGGGATTTGTAACAGAGCCAGCTGACTTGAAGGGGGGCCCTCAGGTAGATAGCGGGGCAGGGCAGCCGCCTGGGCCTTCCCCTTATGTCTCACGCAGCCTGCAACCTGTGGTGTCCTTCTGGATGCACTCCGCCTCCCTGTTCTGCTCCACCTTGAGGCCAGCTATTGGCTGTTGAGCCGGTGGTTTAGGGAGGAGGCAGCGTATAAGAGGAGCCGCGCAAGTGCACCTCCTTGAAACCTCCCTCTGTGTTAGAGGACATGTGGTGCTGGAGAGTAGATTCTGCTCAACCCCCCGGACCCAGTGCGCTGCGAGTGAGGGGTCTTGATCAGGACAACTGAGATTCATCCGCATTATCCAACTCAGTGGAAAAACGGTGGGCTTTGGAGTTAGAGCTGGGCTTCTGATTCTTACCGGTACCCTTTTTTGTGTGTGTTAACTGGAGCCTCATTTTCCTTTTCTACAAAATATTATCAATCTTGGATTGTGATTGTGACTAAATGAGATAATATATGTGAAGTGCCCAGTTAGTGACTCAACAAATAATAATAATGCCATCATTATTATTATAATTATTTGTTCTTCTACCAGACCTTTAATAAGAGATGTTAGTAAAAAGATAGGTAGCTTTTAGAGATGGTGGTCTTTGATTCTGCCATAAGGGTGAAAAAATCTTAAAGGCAAGCTGCTATTTTGGTATTTTGAAAAATATCAGAAAGACCCAAGGCTGCCTAGATTATAAAGTTGGTAGCTTGACGGGGGGCATCGCCTCACCCCCAGGTAACTTAAATTGAGAGACATCTTGGTTATACAGAAAGATCAACTCCAGAGCTCCATTAGATAGCAGTTTACCCACAGCTTCTCAGACACACATATATAAAAGAGGTCCATACACTCTTTCTGCAGAGCAGGTAATGGAGATTTAGAGAGGAGAGTAATTTCAGCTTAGTGTTTGAATTTTGTGTTTGAGAATAGCAGGCAATTAAATGCTGTAAAGTGGCACAGGGAAGTGGCTTGAACTTTAAAAACGTTCCTTTTCCTCCATTCTCCCACTTCACCCGGAGATATTCACATTTATATTAATTATCTCCATAGCTCATATTAGGTTATACAATAGAATCTGAATTTCAAATAAATGCCAAAATCAGAAAATAGGCCTATAATCTTTCACAGGCAGCTATGAAGAAAATGGACTTTCTGTTTTTGAAGCATTTTGTCCTATGAAGCACAGACCTTATTTTTCAAATACCTTGTCACCAATATAACTAGAAAATCTCATTAAATGCTCCTCAGGGGTGCTGGGGATCATGGCAGGATGTGGAGTTACAGAAGAAGGAGCAGGGGCCCGGCGGCACCTCCCGAGCCTGGGCCCGGTCTGCCTCACACGGACTCCTGGGGATGACCTGTCACTCGGAATTCTGTTTCCTAGCTGACCCAGGTTTCTCATCTGGAAACTCAGGATAGTAAACCAGTGATCTTCAGTGTCTTTCAGTATTCCATTTCTATGAGGAGACATATGAAGCACCACTTTTCATATTTTACCCAACCATTCCTGAAAAACATGGGTGTTGTCTTCCTCACGGAGGCCCATGCTACTAGTCTGGATGAAACTCGTCATCACCTCCAGCAGTGATTTTTCGTCTGTGTGTGCATGTGTGTGTTTCTTTGCATTGTTGGAGCCTTTAAAGCTATTTGCATGAAATTCCAGCTTATCAAGTATATAAAAGTAGAGCCGCTGTGGTGTCATGAGGGCCAGGGTCCTCCTGTCTAATTTTCATGCCCTGAGCCACTTCCATAGAACCCTAGGGTTCGAAAACTAGACATTACAGGGTGAGATGCATACTCTTGAGTGCACCACTGTGTGCTCGGTCTAATCCCATTTTTACTTTTGCCCACTTTTTCATTTTGTTATGAAAATTTTCAAGCATACAGTACAATTTATTTATTTATTTTTTTAAAAGATTTTATTTATTTATTTGACAGCGAGAGAGACAGCGAGAGAGGGAATACAAGCAGGGGGAGTGGGAGAGGGAGAAGCAGGCTTCCCGCTGAGCAGGGAGCCCGATGCGGGCCTCAATCCCAGGGCCCCGGGATTCAAAAACTTTTACAATGAACCTCTGTAAAGCCACCACCTGGATTCTTTTATTATTATTCTTTTAATTAACATGTTACTGTGCTCATTTTACCACATATCTGTCTGTCCCTCTGTCCACCAATCCAGTCCATCTTTTTTTGAAAATAAATTTCAAAGTAAGTTGCAGACTTTCTCCAAATGCATATAAAAATGTAATTCTAGTTTTTGAAGGCAAAATTTACATACAGTGAAATGCATAGATTGAGTTCTGCTAAATGTATATATGTGTGTAATTTGAGCCCCCTATCAAGATACAAAACATTACTTACATTATATACCCCAAGAAGTCTCCTCATGCCCCCTTTGAAGATTAATTTCCACTCCCACTGTCCAAAGGAAGGTTATATTACCTTACATAAAGGTAGTCTTTTGTGACTGGTTTCTTTTACTCATCATCATGTTTCTGAGACTCATCCATATTGTTATGTATGTGTGTATGTATGTAATGGTTCTCCATTGTAGGATACCATTGTTTGTTTATCCTTTCTTGTATTGATGAACATCTGGGCTGTTCCTGTTTTGGAGCTGTTATCAGTGAAGTTACAATGAATGTTCTCATGCAAGTCTTTTTGTAGACATTTTCTCTTGGTTAAATATCTAGGATTAGAATTGTGTCATAGGATAGATGTATGTTTAATTCTATAAAACATTGCTCTGAAGAGGGGGTATCATTTTACGCCATCCCTAACAAATATTTGCGAGTTTTGGTTGCTCCTCTTCTCCAACAGTTGATGTTGTCTTTAATATTTTTAATTATTATTTTTAAAAATTTTTATTTTTATTTATTTGTCAGAGAGAGAGCACAAGCAGGGGGAGTGGCAGGCAGAGCAGCAAGTCCTGCTGAGCAGGGAGCCCGATGCAGGACTAGATCCCAGGACCCCGGGATCATGACTTGAGCCAAAGGCAGACGCTTAATGACTGAGCCACCCAGGCGTCCCAGTGTTGTCTGTCTTTTAAATTTTAGTTATTATACTGGTAGAGTAATAATTAGTGATATTAGTGGCAATAACTAGTAGTGGTATTTCATTAGGCTTTATTTGCATTTTCTTGCTGACTACTGATGTCAGGCACTTTTATATGTGCTTATCAGCCATTCATATATCTTCTTTGAAGTGTGTTGAAATTATTCATTTGTTTTTAACTGGACTGTTTGTGTTTTTACTATTGAATTATAGGGACTCTTTATATATCACAGCTTCCATATTCATGTTTTACAAATATTTTCTCCCAGTCTTTGGCTTCCCTATTCGTTTTCTTAAAAATGTCTTTTGAAGAACAGAAAATTTTAATTTTCTTTTTTTTTTGTAAAGATTTTATTTATTTATTTGACAGAGAGAGACACAGCGAGAGAGGGAACACAAGCAGGGGCAGTGGGAGAGGGAGAAGCAGGCTTCCCACCGAGCAGGGAGCCCGATGTGGGGCTCGATCCCAGGACCCTGGGATCATGACCTGAGCCGAAGGCAGATGCTTAACCGACTGAGCCACCCAGGCACCCCAATTTTCAAAAAATTCATCTTATCAATACGTTCTTTCATGATTCTTGCTTTCTATTTTCCAAGTTATGGAAATAGTCTCATACATTGTCTTCTTTTTTTTTTTTTAAGATTTTATTTATTTGAGAGGGAGAGAGAGAGAGATTGAGAGCACAAGAGCAGGGGGAGAGAGAAGCAGACCCCCCACTGAGCAGGGAGCCCGACGCGGGACTCGATCCCAGGACCCTGGGATCATGACCTGAGCCGAAGGCAGCCGCTTAACTGACCGAGCCACCCAGGAGCCCTCATACATTGTCTTTCACGTTTAGTTCATTAGTTTTTATGTTTTAGGTCTTTGATGTATCTTGAATTAATTTATGTATATGCTCCAAGGTAGTGGCTCTGCCTTTTTGCCACTCCCCAGCATAATCTCTGGCTTCCGGTGCCCTGGCTGACTGGTTATTCTTCTAATGTGTATACACTCACGGCTGTGTACTTGCGCATTCTATTCTTTCTCACTCTCTTCCATAAATATTTATTGAGTGTTTATAATGTGCTGGTTGCTAGGCTTAGTATTGGGTATATACTATTGAACAAAATATAAATAATCCAGGCCACTGTGTAGCTGGTAGTCTAGTAAGGATAAATACACACTAAGCAAATAAACACAAACACTTTTATATTTATGTCTGGTGAAGTCTTATTTATCCCTTAAAATTCACCTTGAGTATTTGAAAGCCAGTCATTGTAATCCACCATATCACCAGACTAAAGAAAATCATGTGGCCATATCAACTGATATAGAAAAAGCATTTGACAAAATCCAGTACTCATTCAAGATAAAAACTCAGCAGACTAGGAATAAAGGGGAACTTTCTCAACTTGATAAAGGACATCTATAAAAATTCTCCAGTTAACATCCTATTTAATGCTAAAAGACTGAATGGTTTCTCTCTAAGTTTGGGAACAAGGCAAGGATGTCTTCTCTTAACGCTCTATTCAACATTGTATTGGAAGTTCTAGCAACTGCAATAAGGAAGAACAAGAAGTCAAAGGCATTCAGATTGGAAAAGAAGAAACAAAACTATCCCTATTTACAGATGATATGATTGTCTGTAGAATATCCCAAAGAATCTACCAAAAACAAAGCAAAACAAAACAGAAAGCCCTCCTAAAACTAAATGATTTCTGCAAGGTCACAGCATATAATACCAACAAATAAAAATCCATCACATTTCAATACACTGGCAAAGAACATGTGGGAACTAAAATTACAAACACAAAACTAATTATAGTCACTCTTCAGAAAATGAAATACTTAGGAATATATTTAATGAAACCTGTCTTGGATCTATATGCTGAAGATTATAAAATGCTGTTGAAAGAAGTCAGAGATCTAAATAAATGCAGAGACATACTGTGTTCACAGATTGGAAGACTCAAAATAGTGACGATGTCAGTTCTCCCTCAGTTGTTCAATGCAATTATTATGAAAACCCCCCCAGCAAAGCTTTTTTTGTTTTCACTTAAAGACGTCCTTGATGAAGCAGTAAAAATTATTAATCCTACTAAATTTTAATCTTTGAACACTTCTCTTCTTAGAAATGTATATAAAAGTTTTTATTTTAGAACAGTTTTAGATTTACAGAAAAATTGGGAAGATAAAGAATTTCCATGTGTCCCATACCCAGTTTTCCCTCTTGTTAACACTTTACATTGGTATGGTACATTTGGTATAATTAATGAATACATTGTTATAAACTAAAGTCCCTACTTTATTCAGATTTCCTTATTTTTTACATAATATCCTCTTTCTGTTCCAGAATCCCATCCAGGGTATGACATTATATGTAGTCATCTTTGTCTTGAGCTGGACAGTTTGTTCAACTTTCCTCAATTTTGATGACCTTGACAGTTTCAAGGAGTATCTGTGGGATACTTTTAGAATGTTTCTCAGTTGGGATTTGTGTGATGTTTTCCTCATGATTAGACTAAGGTCATGTGCTTTTTTGGGAGAACAACCACAGTGGTAATGGCCATTTTCATCACATCATATCATGGGTTCATACTATCAGTGTAACTTATCACTGTCAATGTTGTCCTTGATCACCTGGCTGAGGTGGTGTTTGTCAGGCTTCTCCTTTGTAAAGCGACACCCCCATTCCCTTCTCTACTGTCCTCTTTGTTTGTTTTAAACTAATAGATTTTTTTTTTTTTAAAGACTTTATTTATCCATTTGAGAGAGAAGGAGCATGAGAGAGAGGGAGCACTAGGAGGGGGAGAGACAGAGGGAGAGGGAGAAGCAGGCTCCTGCTGATCAGGGAGCCTGATGTGGGGCTCGATCCCAGGACCCTGGAATCATGACCTGAGCCAAAGGCAGACACTTAACCTACTGAGCCACCCAGGTGCCCTTTTAGTGTACTCTTTGAAACCAGCAAGATTTTTTATACATAAGCTTCTTCTAAAGTTTATAGGAAAAGACACAGGTCCTAGAATAGTTAAAAATCATCCTGAAAAAGAATAAGGTCAGTGGGATCACTCTACCTATTTTTAAAACCTACTATAGCTAGTAAAGTAAGGCATATGGTATGGATATACACAGAATAGAGAATCTAGAAAAAAGCAATTTAATGGAAGAAGGAGGGGCGCCTGGGTGGCTCAGTCGTTAAGCGTCTGCCTTCGGCTCAGGTCATGATCCCAGGGTCCTGGGATCGAGCCCCATGTCGGGCTCTCTGCTCAGCGGGAAACCTGCTTCTCCCTTTCCCCCTCGCCCTGCTTGTGTTCCCTCTCTCACCATCTCTCTCTCTCTCTCTCAAAATAAATAGATAAAATCTTAAAAAAAAAAAAACGGAAGAAGGATAACCTTTTTACAAAATGGTGCTGGAGCAATTGGACATCCACTGGCACAACAAACCGTGGCTTAATCCTCACACCTTATATAAAAATGAACTCAAAATGGGTCATGAACTTAAATGTAAAATGCAAAAGTATAATTCTTTTAGAAAAAACATGGGGTTCTAGGGCTTGACAAGTAATTCCAAGACTTGACACCCAAACCATGATTCATAAGAGAAAAAAATCGATGAATTGGATCTCATCAAAATTGGATTTTTACTTTGCTAAAGACCCTGTTAAGAGAATGAAAATATAAATTGCAAGGCTGGGAGAAAATATTTTCAAGCTACAGGGTTGGTAAAGGACCAGCATTCAACTTATATAGAACTTCAGAATTCAATAATCAAACAGAAGCAAAAAAATAGTATAATTAGAAAATGGACATTTTACTTAAGAAGATTTACAGATGGCAAATAAGCATACAAAAAAGATGTTCATCATCATTACCCATTAGGGAAATGCAAATTTAAACCACAATGTGATATCACTACATACCTATCAGAATGGCAAAAATAAAAAGGAGTGTGACAACTCCAAATGGTTGGTGAGCAGCAACTCAGAGCAGTACTCTGAACCTGCATCACTCATACATTGTTGGTAGGAAGTAAAATGTACAACAGCTCTGGAAAACAGTTTGGCAGGTTCTTATAAAACTAAACACACAACTCCCATGTGACCCAGCAATTACGCTCTTGGGCATTTATCCCAGAGACATGAAAACATGTTTACATAAAAATCTGTACCTGAATGTTCATAGCAGCTTTTTTTCCCCCTTATAATAGCCAAAACACAGAAACAACCCAGATATCCTTCAAAGGGTGACTTGTTAAAATGTAGTACAGTCATACTATGGTATAAAGCAAAAAACTGTGTTTTTTACCTTCCTGTGTAGGGAAAAACCCAGTTCTCCCCTACGGTGTATTTCCTCCTCCTGTGTGTCTGTCTTTTTTACCTTTATGGAGAATGCTTCACTTCTGACACTTTTGGTCACTGAATATTTGGAGATGCATCAATAAGCAATTCTCAGACATCAGCTGGGTGTCCCACAGTTTAACTCAATTCTATCACTCTCTACCTAGAGATAATGTCAGATCCCACAGGTTAAGGGCTCAGTCTCATAACACACACACAAACACTTCGGATGCCCTTCGCAAGTGTCATCTGTGCTTCTGAGCAACTGCCTATAAATTAGAGGTTCCTTCAACCCCTCCTCAGTTTTTATTAATTTGCTGGAGAATAGAACTCACAGAACTCAGGGAAACATTTATGTTTACCAGCTTATTAAAGGATATGATAAAGGGTACAGATGAACAGCTAGTTGAAGAGATACACAGGGTGAGGTCCGGTGGGGGTTCCTGAGTGCAGTTGCTTCTATCTCTGTGCAGTTGGGGTGCATTACCCTCCTAGTGTGGGTGTGTTCAACCTGGAAGTACTCTGAACCTTACATTATTAGGATTTTATGGAGGCTTCTTCGCATAGGCATGATCAATTATTAATTCCATTTCTAGGCCCTCTCCCCTCCTTGGACGTTGGGGGTAGGGTGAATATTCCAAGCTTCTACTCAGGGCTTGGTCTTTCTGGTGACCAGCCTCCATCTAGGAGTTCACCTAGAGTTGCCTCATTAGAACAAAAGTTGCTCCTAGTGCTCTTACCATGTAGGAATGTACAAGGGTTTTAGAAGCCCTGTGTCAGGAATGGGGCCAAAGACCAAATATTAGAACAAGAGGTGCTCCTATTGTTCTTATCACTTAGGAATTTATGAGAGTTTTAGGAGCTTTTTGCCAGAAGCCAGGGGCAGAGACTATATATGACCATAGAATGAATATTCATTCTATGATCTCGTACATGGGTACTAGTTAGCAATAAAATGGAACAAAGTCTTGATACAGCAACCTGGATGACTCTCTAGAGAATTAAGCTGAATGAAAATATGCAATCCTGGGGCGCCTCGGTGGCTCAGTTAAGCGTCTTCCTTCAATTCAGGTCATGATCCCAGGGTCCTGGGATCGAGCCCCGCATTGGGCTCCCTGCTCAGTGGGGAGCCTGCTTCTCCCTCTCCCTCTGCCTGCTGCTTCCCCTGCTTGTGCTCTCTCTCTTTTTCTCTCTCTTTCTCTGTCAAATAAATAAAATCTAAAAAAAAAAAAAAAGAAAATATGCAATCCTAAGGGGTCTCATTGTATGCATTCTTGAAATTCTAAAATTATGGGAGTGGAGCACAGACTTACTCGTTACCATGGGTGACGGATGTGGTTGGGGGAGAGGTGAGCATGGCTGTCAAAGGGCAGCTTGAGGGCTCCATGTGTTGGAATGTTCTGTGTTTTGAATGTATCGGTGTCAGTATCCTGGTTGTGATCTTGGTGCTGTAGTTTTGCCAGATGTTATCATTGGGGGAAATTAGGCAAAGAGTCCATGGGTTCTTTCTATAGTATTTATTATAACTGTTTGTAAATCTATAATTATCTCAAAATTAAAAGTTTAATTTTAAAAAATCCCCCTGAAAGCTAATTTCTCTAGAGAGCTGGGTTGTCTTTTAGCCCTTTGTGTAATTGACACTCATTTACTCATTTAGTAAGTTCCTACTTTTTACCAAATTCACTGCTAGTTTCTGAACATACAGAGAGTGAAGACAAGTTTGGATATAAATATTTGGGATTCAGACGCGTCTAAATGGTGGGATACTACCCAGGGAGGATATTGTAGCTTCAGAGAGCTTCAGGGCCATACTTATTTCACTCTATTGTGTTAAATTCCAGACTCTGTTTGAGTAGAGGACCATCATTTATTCAGCTTTATATTCCCAGTACTTGCCTTTGTAGCTGGGATATATGATGCATTAATGCAAATGTGCTGGATGCTTGATTGACTGCATGAATATGATGGGGTTCAGGATAAGCTTACCCCAAAATATGGCACCTTGGCATATTGAAAATCTTAAGCTGAAGGAATTTGAAAAAATGACACAAGTAAGAAGGTCACTCTGCTTCTCACCACCTTCTCTGAAGGCAAGAGATAAATCTCCCATATGAAAGGTACCCTCCCTGTACTAGGAAGAAAGAATGCATTATTATCACCAGGGAGGGAATTTGGGGCCGAGAAATCTGTACAAACCTTGTTAAACTAACCCTTACCTTCTTAGTTACTTCATCATTTACTACCCCTCACCCTTCGCAAATTGATTGTTTCTCCCTCTACAGGATATAAAAGCTTCCTGCTCTGGTCCTGCTTTGGGCCTTGATTCTCTTGTGAAGGCTCCCATGTACATTGTAAACATTTAATAAAATTTGCATGTTTTTCTCCTATTAATCTTTGTGACTTTAATTTTCAAACCCTGCCATAGACCCTAAGAGGGTCGAGGAAAACTTTTTCTTTCCCTACAAATGCTTTAGTTTTTATGAAGGCAATAAGCTTTATGACCAAAGAAAAGAATTGGATAGGGAGATGCAAATTTAATTTTTTTAGATTGTGGGAACGTATCTTTTCACAGTACAATGAACAGCTACTGATTGGTGGACTCGAAATTTAGCAAACCCAGAAAAGTCTACATCTCCAAAAAACACATTTCTGATATATTCCTTGTAATAGCTCATGGAGGATTTTCAGGAGTACCTTGACAGAATATTGACAGTGATTAACTGATCCTCTGCAATAAACTACATTTCTCCTCTTCCCCTATTACAGAAGCTAAGTGTGTAAAAGCAGGGCGGGGAAATCAGATGGAGTTAATTTCTTGCTATGCTCTTACGATAGTTTTTCTATGATAAGAAACACACACATATAAAAAATAAAGATAGTATGTTATACGTATAATTTTTTAGCTGCTTTATTTTGTGATCATTGTCCAATGTCAAAAATATTTTTAATTACTGTTTTCTCTCACATCATTTGCACTGTTAAAAGATAATCAGATGCACATTAACCATTTTAAGCGTTTATTTGAGCAAATATAGATTCGAATTAGGCAATGCCAAACCAAAAATGGTTAGGAGCACTTCATGGACAGGAGCTTGGGGAGAGACTTTTGTAGAGAAAAGGTGGAAACAAAGTAAGGAAATTACTGATTGGCTATAGCTTAACACCTAGTTGGCTGTTTGTGATAGGTTGTCCTTAAGTTTTGATTTTGTAACCTTGAGGCATTTGTGGGCTTAGACTTTGGTTTGCTTATGTAGGCCACCATGGTGTTACAGCCACCTCGGTCTAATGGCCTCCTTTTAAAATTAATTTAGCAGTACCATACTTTATTTCACCAGCTCCTTAGAGTTGATACTTAAGCTTTTTCCAAGTGGGAATACTCAGTTTCTTGTTTTGCCCTGTTCAGTCATTTAGAGGTAGTTCACTTTTGCCATCACTATAAAAAGACAAGGACACCATGTCTAACAGACTAAATCTCTGGCAGTAAATATTTGAAAACAGCTTTTGTTTTTTCCCCATTTATAAGGTAGGTCATCTACTGCCATGATGTTTTTTTTGACGGTAACTTTAATTTCTGGGAGGAAGCCTTAAAAATAATGCTCCTCTTTCAGGACATTAACATTGATTTTTTTCTTGATTTTATTAAGTTTTTTATTTTAATTCCGTATAGTTACCATACAGTGTTATATTAGTTTCAGGTGTACAATATAGTGATTTAACTGTTCTGTACGTTACTCGGTGCTCATCACGGGAAGTGTCCTCTTAGTCCCCTTTACCTATTTCACTCATCCCCCCACTCACCTCCCCTCTGGTAACCATCACTTTGTTCTCTATAGTTAAGAGTCTGGCTCTTGGTTTGCTTCTCTGCCTCTCTCTCTCTCTTTTTTCTTTTGTTCTTCGTTTGTTTTGTTTCTTAATTTCACATATGAGTGAAATCATCTGGTATTTGTCTTTCTCTGACTTATTTTGCTTAGCATTGTACTCTAGCTCCATCCATGTTGTTGCAAACAGTAAGATTTCATTCTTTTTTATGGCTGCATAATATTCTAGTGTGTGTTTTGTGTGTGTGTGTGTATGTGTCCATTTATCTATTGATGGACACTTGGGATGCTTCCATAATTTGGCTATTGTAAATAATGCTGCAATAAACATAGGGGTGCATGTATCCTTTTGAATTAGTGTTCTTGTTTTATTTGGGTAAATACCCCATAGTTCAATTACTAGATTGTAAGGTTGTTCCTGACTTTTTGAGGAACCTACCTACTGTTTTCCACAGTGGCTGCACCAGCTTGCATTCTTGTTTCTCCACATCCTTGCCAACACTTGTTGTTTCTTGTGTTTTTGGTTTCAGCCATTCTAACAGGTGTAAGGCAATACCTCATTGTCATTTTGATTTGCAGTTCCCTGATGATGAGTGATGTTGAGCATCTTTTCATGTATCTGTTTGGCCATCTGGATGTCTTCTTTGGACAAATGTCTGTTCCTGTCTTCTGCCTATTTTTAAATTGGATTTTTTTTTTTTGGGGGGGGGTGTTGAGTCATATCAGTTCTTTATATATTCTGGGTACTAACCCTTTATCAGATATGTCATCTCCCATTCAATAGGTTGTCTTTTAGTTTTGCTGATTCTTTCCTTCGCTGTGCGGAAGCTTTTTATTTTGCTGTAGTCCCAATAGTTTATTTTTGATTTTGTTTCCCTTGCCTCAGGAGACTTATCTAGGAAGATGTTGCTATGGCTGATGTCAAAGAAATTACTGCCTGTACTGTCTCCTAAGAATTTTTATGTTGTCAGGTCTCACGTTTAGGTCTTTAATCATTTTGAGTTTATTTTTGTGTATGATGTAAGAAAATAGTCCAGTTTTATTCTTTTTCATGAAGCTCTCCAATTTTCCCAAAACCATCTGTTGAAGAGACTCTTTTCCCATTGCATATTCTTTCCTGCTTTGTCGAAGAGTAATTGACCATAAAATTGTGAGTTTGTTGCTGGGTTTTCTGTCCTGTTCCATTGATCTGTGTGTCTATTTTTGTGCTGGTGCCATACTGTCTTGATTACTACAGCTTTGTAGTATAACTTGAAATCTGGAAGTGTGATGCCTCCAGCTTTGGTTTTCTTCTTCAAGATTGTTTTGGCTATTCTAAATCTAAAATAATTTAAGTATGTAATGCCCACTCTGCTCAAGTATTTGCTTACTACTCTGTGGGTGGTTGTACTTTCTTTGTGTGAAGGAAAATACAGGTCAGATTATGGAAAGAGCACTAGGTGACAAGTTAAGGAGAATAGAAAGCCTGGTCTGTAGTTCACCTGGTGTCTGCAGGGGAGGTGTCTCTGGGCCTCAGTGTTCACATCTGTTAAATGCCATACTTGGTCTGGCTCATCTTTAAGTTCCCTCTGACTTTAAATTTTTAGGTTTCTTTCCAAATGTCAGTACTTGCTTAACCAGCCACAGAGAGAACCATCGTTTCAAATGTTGGAAAGGCTGTGGAAGAATGAAGCCCAAGGTAAAATGGGAAACCAGGCTTCTGAGCTCCTCCTCTTTACAACTTGGTACTTTGCGAAGTGAATTCTTAGAACAATAGACATAGACATGTATTCTATCCTAAGTGAAAAATATTTCCAAATCTTAGTATGTTAACATCTCCATTATATCCAGAGATTAATTTTCTACCCATGTCATTCTTTTGGTGCACAGCCAAGGTCTGGGAATTAAAAGCCTATAGGAATAAAAAAACTGGCCATTTCAATCTTCCTGCACTAAAACCAGGCACTTTATTCCTTAGGTCTGCACCCAATCTTATGGATACTTAGCATTTAATTCTAATGAGCTTAATTATTTTGCTTCTCTGATAGCTTACAACATAGTGAAAGCCTCAAACTCAGAGAGGTTGGCAGAGCTATTAGTACTATTAGAACAGTGGTAGATGTTCTGCTGGCCAACTGAAATCAAAGAGGCAAAAAAATTTAAAACACTAAAAAAACTGCATGATTGCAAAGAATAGCAGTGGCTTTCCCTGAAGGATGAGGGTTGTCATTGAGAAAAGTTTAAATTTTATGCATAGCCTTTGTTAAAGAGTATAGTAACATTTCAGAGTATTTCTGTACGAGTGGTTGTCCAGGTTTTGCTGACATAGAATCACCCAGAAGCCTTGTTAAGGTGTAGACTGCTGGCCCTGCCTGAGTCTCTATTTCTTGGGTCAGGGGTAGGGCCTGAGAATCTATTACTCACAGTTTCTTTATTGATATTGATGTTGCTGGTCCTGGGACCACACTTTGAGAACCACTGTCTTACGCAAAAGCATTTTAAATGTTGTTTAAAATAATAAGTTTAAATTTCCTGGAAAAATTAACTTAAGTATAAAGCTCATTCCTTACTACATAATTATTTCTAAAATATCTTCATTTTGTATCCTGCCTCCTGTGGCTCCCTCCTTGGAGAGCTTAAGGTATAGGATTTTTTTTTCTTCCCTCTGTGCTGTTCTCTCTTGTGAGAGTCTGTTGTCAGTTCCTCAAGGTAGAGAAACTCCAAATATTTGTGATTTTCCATATTTGAATTCATTTGTTTCTACTTTCATTCTTCCTTATTCTTAATTTTATTTGCTTGTCTTTTTACACTTGGAACCCAAAACTTACTTTTACTTTTTTCACATTATTAATATGTTTAATGCTATTTTATCTGAGCACAGGTCATAAAATTCTGTCTCTCTCTCTCACACGTTCACACATACACACATACACACATACACACCAAAATTCAAGAGGTTATAACACTTTGGTACAAAAGTAAGTTTCTCCCTTCTTCTGTTTCCCAGCCACCCAGTTCTCTTTCTGGGAGGCATCTGCTCTTGTCAATATCTTAACATTCATGCAGTCCTTATTATTCGTGGATTATTCATGGATTCTGTATTTGTGAATTTACCTAATTGCTACCATTTGTTTGTAACCTCAAAATCAACACTTGTGGGGCTTTCTCGATCATTTGAGGACACGCACCAAGTATTAAAACTTTGATGCATCCATGTTTCCACCTGAGGTCCAACAAGGCAATGCTCTGCCTTCTTATTTCAGCCCTTGCTGTAAACACATATCCTTTTTGCCATCTATTTAGTGCCATGTTTTTCACATTTTTGTGTTTGTTGTGGATGATTTTGCTGTTTAAAACGGTCCCCAAGAGTAGTGCTGAAGGTCTGTCTCTTGCTTCCAAGCTCAGGAAGGCTGTTACGTGCCTAATGGAGAAAATACCTGTGTTAGATAGCTTTATTCAGCCCCGAGTTATAGTGCTGTTGGTTGTGAGTTCAATGTTAGTGAATCAACAGTATATATTAAATAGAGTATCTTTGAACAGAAACACACATAAAACAAGATTGTATATTGATTAGTTGACAAAAATGTGAACAGAGGCTCACAGGAAACTAACTCTGTATTTCCCCTAGGAGCAGTGGTTCAGTATTCACTAATCTAGTGTTCTCAGAGATGTTATAGATCATAACTACCGTGAATAATGGGAATGGACTATGTATATATTATTTTCATTATTTCTATTTCATATATATTTTGCAATTTCAATTAATTGCTTCCATGCACTAGCTAATCTTTACAAATTACAAAGCATATAGAGAAATGCAGAACTATATTTTTTACAGGGCAGTGTTAGTGGAGAGCACAATATAATCTGGACTGATTGGGGCTGATTGGGGGCTGATGGAACCCTCAAAAGTGGGCCTAAATTTCACTCTTCTGCCATCTTGTCACTATATTCAGAATATGATTTAGCATGCACATAACAGCCTGCTCTGAAGTTAGAAAGAATGTTGTTTGATTTCCATCCTTTTAAATGGCTTGCTAAATGAACGTCAGTGCTGTACTTTGCTTTTAGCTAGTTTATCATTAGATGTGCTGTGGGGAGAGGGTGACACCATGGAAATGTCACTGTGAGTTAATGAATAGTGTCTTTTCTCAGCAGAACAGTAATAGAGAAATCTATAGCATGGATATTCCTAATGGGGTTCACTCCTTTTGACTTGGAAAAACATTCCTTTTTTTTAAGGACAGAAACATTGTCCCTGTCCTCCAGTCACTTAAGATCTAGTGGATGGACTAGCAGTTCTCGGATGCGTTCAGTGAGTGTCTTATATGCACATGGGGAAGAGAGGAGATGGCTCAGTTGGGTTTGGGGAAGTATGTAGGATAAGACATGGTTTCACAGAGATAACATCTCTGGAATTATGAAGCATGTCAATGGGAAGGTGTGTTTTGGTTTGAAAAGAAAATTGCCAAGGAACTCATCAGGACTGTCTGTTGGAAAAAGCCAGGAAGGCTGGTATTTCTCAGGAGACAGCTGGTAATGGAAGTGGCAGGGCCGACCGGGACCTGGAAGAGTCAGGAGGCCTGGGTTTCAGTCCTGATGCTGTTTAGTGCTTTCAGTTTTCAGTTAGTACGCGTGACTTTGGACAAATCAGTTTATGTTTTTTTTGTAGTGTTGTCCTGAGGATGAAATGAAAGAAATAATAAAAAGAAGAAAGAAAACCCATCAGAGAGGAGGTGATGTTACGTCACCATCTGCAGGTAGAGACATATTTCAAGGCTGGTAGCCTCTACTTAATAACTGTGACTGAGGACCAGCAGCATCTACTTAATAACTGTGGGACTGAGGACCAGCAGCATCTACTTAATAACTGTGGGACTGAGGACCAGCAGCATCTACTTAATAACTGTGGGACTGAGGACCAGCAGGGCCTTCGTGTGCTAAAGTTTACTCCTTTCTCCACAAGCCCAGACTCCAGGACTTTACTTAGAGACTCTTAGATAAAATCAGTTTATTTAGAATATTTAGGAGAAAATAATTTTTAACCTGGAGGCTGTTTCTTCTATGTAACAGTAATATTTCTAATTGCTGAAAATAGTTTTTAATATGCAGTCTAGTGAGTTGATTTAAAACGGGTTTTAATTTTACTTGCCATAGCCATTCCACTTGCTAAATTATTTCTGGGTGAAAACTTTATTCTTTTTCATTAGCTGAGTACTTTTTAATTTTAAAACTGTTGTGTATGTGTACATTAGTAAGATTATTATACAGTTATCTTAAATGAGGAAGTTAGTGGATAATTATTCTGTCATTCTCCAAATATGGAATATGGAGAACCACAGTATATACCTCTCATTAAAAACAAAAATAAAAGATAACTAGTAGATTGGTTCAAGTTGAGAGTAACTAGCAGTTTTGTTGTTTCACTTGAGTTTGATGAGATGCTGGGGAGCATAAAGAATGAGTTTGGTACATTTGTTTAATAACGTGTTTGTGTTTTATATTTTACGTGCATTGAGAGGAACTTTTTCCCTGGCATATTGAGGACAAGTTCATTCATACTAATGGATACTGGTTATGTGATCTTAATTTTAACTGATGATACCTTTCCTAAGTGAAAAATAGTACAAGAGTGGTTGGGAATCTCTCTGCAATTCCAAATATGGTGATATCTATAGACACTTATTAACCAGTCTTCAAATTAATTTTGCAGCATCTTTGGTCTGCAGTCATTCCCCCATGCATTTGTTTAATTACAGATTTTAACCTTTTGACTTAGGACAACAAAACTCATTTCTCTTGGAACCGAGTGCTGTATTTTTCCATTTGTTTTTGTGTCCATCACAAGATACTTTTCTCTTGAGTACCCCTCTATTCTTGAATAATTAAGAAGCTTCCAGTGTGACAGAACATTTTCACATCTCTCATTCTTGAAAATATGGCATTTATTAGCAAAGAATGGTATTGATAGTCATTTCTCAACTGAATTTATAGTGATGAAAAGACCTCTCTTATGAATGGGAACATTGTATATTCAGATAATGACTGTTTTAAAATTGCTTTTCCTGCTCCTCCCCCCCTCCAACTTAATTGTAATAAAAGACATTATCTACACAAAAGGTGACTATTACAAAAGGAGACTGAAGTGTCAAGGGATTTCCCGGGCTCTCTGATCCACGTGCCCTGGCACCATCTCTCATCCGACTTGCCCTCTATGTGCAACTGCCAAGTCTTCTTGCATAATTGTCTTGACAAATGGTATACTCGTTAATATTGCAACTGGGCCTTAATCTGTGGAAGCCATGTGCCCCGGGCAGCCATGTCCAGTGCCAGTTTCTTGCTGGTGGCTTTAATCCATGCCTTAAATACGTTGTTGAAACCAATGCTGGATGAATAAATAGTCACTTAAGGTAAGAAGTACTTTCATTTATCCAGGCAAGATAAGAGCATTTTTGAAAGGTAAGGGGCCGCTGGTGTTTCTGGGCTCTAGACCCTCTTGTAGGCTGGCACGACAGCTTCCTGCCTTGGAGGCTTTCCTTTTGTTACTTACATGCTCCAGAATCCATCAGAAAAACACATCTTGGTGAATCCTTAGAGAAAAGAGATTGTTCACTTTATTCTCTTCAGCGCTATTAAAGTGCCCAAGGTAGAAAAGCAATGTTGTTGTTATCAGTGCCTACAGTCATTTCCAGGAATTAGGCACACCAGATGCTGTGCAAAATAATAATTGTGTCTAAATGGACAAAAGTCAAGGAAAGAGTATGGGACGCTGTCAGTACAACTGTGTGTTAAAGTGTTCTCCTAGGCATTTCATTTTATTGCAAAATAAGGATTGCAAATACACAGTGTCCATTTGAGCCTGTGTTGGCTATTTTCCAGTGGGAGAGATGTACATGTCCACAGATAATTGCTACTAGGTTCAGTTGGCATGAGAACTGTAAATATTTCTATTTTAAACATCCAGGTTATTTATATTCACTTCAGCTCAGCCAGCAGGAGATACATTTTCCTGGTGCCCAGTTATTTCCAGAATTATCAGTTGCTGTATCTTCTGCTCTTCTGCACATCCAAGCTGGACTCTTGGTTTTCTTATTCTTTGTGTGTTGCATAGAATCCCTCCCGGAATAACCTTCCTAGTTATTCTGTAAGGTAGAGCTATGTAGATGGTGTGTCCTTTTTTCTGATGACTGACTTCATTTGCATGTGGCCTTTTTCATGATAGTCTCACTTTCAGGAGGAAAGAACTCTGGCTAGGGTGACCAGCACCTTGGTGTGTGCAGTTTAATTTGTAAGACCTTTGTCCTGTTTGACCAAGTTTCAACTGTGTTCTTGGCTTCTATAACAATTTTGAGAGAGAGAGGGGCCACACACACATAACTTTTATGAGAGCATATTGTTATAATTGTTCTATTTTATTGTCAGTTGCTTTTGTTCATCTCTTATTGGGCCTCATTTATAAGGTAAACTTTATCACAGGTATGTATGCATAGGAAAAAACAGGATATATAGGGGTTCGTTACTCTCTGTGGTTTTAGTCATCCGTTGGGTGTCATGGAACATATCTCCCATGAATAAGGGGGGACTAGCATATATACATTTTACTTAGGAATGATTATTTATATAAGACAGCAGGGGTAACCAGAAAAGTACTTTGTGAACTGTTTATTTCTACTTATAGCAGCAGTACAAGCTCACTAATGATAAGCTGGATGACAGAAAAATGAAATTTTGTTGTTTCTAGTTAACTCTTCACACAGCCTTACTTTTCAACTTACTGTGAAAAGTAATGTTTGACGTTACTTTTGCCTAGCCCAACAATGGGACATCTTTAATGGAGCCTGGTGACCAAAGAATTTTATGCCCTTGGTAACCTTAAAGGTAAAAACTGCCGGTTATTTTTCCAGCAAAAGATGGGTTTACTTGGACGTAAAAGAGAATTACAATCCCAGGACAAACAAGCTGCGCCCAAACCGCGGGCAGGTCTGGGGAACAAATGAGAGGTGGGCTTTTTCAAGGAAAAAAGGAGTAGGTTTGGGAAGGCAGTTATGAAGGAAAAGTCCATTAGAATAAACAGAGTTCTAAGTATGGTGGCTTCTCATTGGCTGAGCTGTTGCCTGGGGGATGAGGAAAGGGTCTCTTCCTTCAGCTTCCTTCCAAGTGCAAGGTCAAGTCTCTCGTTGGGTCTGCAGTTGATGAAGAGTGGTAGGCTCCCCTGCTGAAACCTCCCGACTTTGTTTAAGTGAGTTTCCCGTTATTAAACACATTAAAAAAAAATAGAACAGAACTGCATGCTTGCTGTAGTTAATAGATTCCTCAGATTAGAAATATAAAAATACAAAATAGAAAATAAGGACCAGATATTATACCTATTAAGTTTTGTTTAGTTCCTAAATATAGTATGCACATATTTATAGGTAGAAAATATATTTGCATAGTTAAGATCATATCATACATACAATTTTATATCTTATTTATCACTTTATAAGTATATGGTTATATCATTAAAACTCTTTGAAACTGTTGTACTTTATGAGTGCATAATATTTTATTGTATGGTTCTATAATTTACTCAATCACTCCCTTGTTGGGGGGATGTTTATGTTGTTTCTAATTTTTTAGTAATGAAACTCCTTTGTGTTTAACTTGTGTCTTCATTTACATTATTTCATTGTGATAAATTCCTAGAAGGGTAATTACCCTGTCAAAGGGTATGAACAGTTTTAAATCTTTTGGTAGTGCTGAACTGCTTTCTAGAAAGGTTGCACCAATAACACTCTCACTAGTAACACAGAGAGCTGCCTTTTTAGAGACTTTTTTTTTTTTTTTTGTATTCATACTACTCAGCCGGAATATAGGCACACTCTTTGCCTTACCCTTTTATGAGTAAAAGTTAATAGAAGTTGGCCATTTCCCCACCATTATTTTAGTGGAGTAAAATGTACAAACCGTGTGTTGACTGAGCCACGATTCATATTTCGTGGTAGAAACTGTTTAAGTATTGCATCTGAAGGCTAATGGAATGTGCCTGATCTTTTTCGTATGGTTATGACCATATGTCATGTTTGCTTACCATGGCCCTTTCTGGTAAGCTAATTGTGCTTTGTAGAAATTACCAGTCCAGCAGACTTAATGCACTGCTTAGTTTCTCTTACATACAAGACCAAGGGAGATTGAAAGGAAAGACTGTTTAAACCATTACAAAATTCATTCATTTTAACAACAAACATTTACTTGGTAGTTTGCTAGTTCTAGTCACTTGAGCTAGATTTATGATAGTAAAGAAAGCTTACAGCGTTCTCATGTGGCCTGTTGAACAACCAAAAGAATCTAAATATAATCTGTGACCATGTAACAAGATATCTTAGGTACCATTTTATTTATTAATTTAACTTAATTTAATTTTTAAAATAAAAATTATATATACTTAAGGTTATACAATATAATGATTTGACACACACATATATATGAAATGATTTCTACAGTCAAACTAATTCACAATCATCTCCTCACATAGTTACCATTTTTTTGTGTCTAATGAGAAGTGTCTGAAATCTACTTTTTAGTGAATTTCCAGTATTCAGTACAGTATTATAAACTGTAGTTGTTGTCATGCCTTACATTAGATCTCTAGACTTATTCATCTTACAGACTGTAACTTTGTACCTTTTGACCAATATCTTTCCATTTCCCCCTCCTCTGCATTCCTGGTAACCACCTTTCTACTCTTTATGCTCCTGTGTACTTGATTCTTTTAGATTCCACATTATAGGTGAAATCTTAACTGGGCTTAAGAGTAGAACAAACATCTACCTGGGAATTAGGCCACTGAGTTATCACCTCTGACCAATTGATTGGCTGCACATCCTTGGGAATATAGCTAATCTGTGACTTGGCTTCTTTATCTATAAAATATGACTGTTGGACTTAATGATTTCTGTGGTCCTTTCTAGTTTGCAAAATGTTTAAATTTTTCTGAAGATTGAATATTGTCTCTATTTATAAGCTGAGATCCATATACTATTTTAGAAGCTTAGTTTGTATACTAAAATACAATCTCGGGAATCAGTTTTGATTGTTTTGGGTATGGAATTCTCATTTTTCTTATATGAGGGTCTAGATCTGCCCTGTCCAATATGGTATCTACTAGTCATATGTGGCCAGTTTAAATTAGAATTAAGTTAAATAAAATGAAAAATGAAATCCCTCAACTGCACTCTCCACATTGCCAGTGCTCAGTAACCATATGTGGCTGGTGTCTACCATATTTGACAGTGTGGATATAGGATGTTGCTGTCATTGCAGAAAGTTCTGTTGGATGACATGGACCATTGTTTTTTGGTCAGAATAAGCTCTGTTTTAGTAAATAAGTATAACATTTGTATCAAAAAGGGCTGGGAAAAGTGATCCAGTATCTTTTTAAGGTGTGCTGCTTAGGGTCCGCTGGGACTTCTTTTTCCCCTTAGTTCCAATGTCATTTTTTCATGAAATCTTCTCTGTCCTAGTTGGAACACAGAACTAAGTACATTGATTTTGACACTTGAAGAAAATGAACTTTAGCCTCACTTCCCTAAGGATTTTACAGTGTTAAAAGTGTTAAAATGTCACTATATAATTTTGCTTTAAAAATAATTGTTTTTACAGAGTTTCAGTTTGGGATGATACAAATGGTCCAGGGATAGATGGTGGTGATGTTGCACAACAATGTGAGTGTACCAAATGCCACTGAACTGTGCACTTAAAAATGATGAACTTTATGTTATGTATATGTTAACTGCATAAAAACCGATTTTCTCTGATTAGAAGGAAAATGAGCGTCTGGGTAGTATCAAAATAAAGTTGTGAGTATATTGTATTTCTGATTCAGGAGGAAGAGTAGAGGATTTAATTCTGTCACATCTGTCCCAGGCTGGGTTTGCCAGGAAGCAAATTCTGAGCTGAAGATTAGCAGTGCAGGATACTTATTAATTATGTGATGTTATTAATTATGTGATGTTGCTCTTGGCATCAACACCTGTGGGGGACTGGGAAGAAGCAGGATTAGGCAGAGGGGAAGTTGAGTCCCAGTGAAGATCTCAGCCACCTGCATGGGGGCCTGCCAGCCAGCTGTGTCCTGAAACATACCCCCCACTGTAATGGATGCAGGCTGTCCCTGGAAGGATGTGTGATTTTGGGCAGGGCTCTTTCTTTAGGTGAGGCTATCTCTAAAGTTTTTATTTATTTATTTAAGTAATCTCTCCACCCAACATGGGGCTTGAACTCATGACCCTGAGACCATGAATCCCATGCTCTTCCAAATAAGCCAGCCAGGCGCCCCTAGTGAGGCTATCTTTAAGAAAGCTTGAAACCTTTGGAGCATCTGAGTGGATGAGTCCTCCATTCTTTTTTTTTTTTTAAAGATTTTATTTATTTATTTGAGACAGAGAGAATGAGAGAGAGAGAGAGAGAGCACATGAGAGGGGGGAGGGTCAGAGGGAGAAGCAGACTCCCTGCCGAGCAGGGAGCCCGATGCGGGACTCGATCCAGGGACTCCAGGATCATGACCTGAGCCGAAGGCAGTCGCTTAACCAACTGAGCCACCCAGGCGCCCTGAGTCCTCCATTCTTGAGGGTAGATTTCGGTGGTGCAGCACAGTTACTCATGGTCGTATCAACATCAAGCCAGAAGTCTGTTTTCTAAATAATCCACATTTCTGGACTATGTAAATAGAGGACCAGAAAGTAAGAGAAAAAGGGCTCTTGTGGTGTTAGGTAATTCCTACAACTACCAATAACCAAGAACATAAGAAAGAGCAGGCTCCATTGAGATTTTTCATTTCTTTATCTGATTTGGGTTAAGTATTTGTAATTGTTTATTTTTTCTTACAAAGTTATATATAATAGCTATAAGTAAATATTCTCTGGTGTGACATAATAATTTTTTATGTCCCCTGATCTTTAATTAGTCAAAGTAGCTTAAAATACTGTATATTTGCATAACTTGGGATGACCAAAGAAGGAAGGAAAATATGATGGAGTGAATTAGCCCATACCGTACGCTGGGTGCCGTACACTGGGAGAAACTACCCCCTTACCTTCACAGGTACCATCATCAACAAACAATAGCAGTGAGCTCTTTTTATACGGCTCTGAGGCACTCACTCTAAAGCCAGCAGAGTGATTTTGCCTCCTTCTGACTTTTATGGGGAAATGTATCAAAAGAAAGTCAGCACGAACTTACCCGAAGAGCCTTTTAAAAAGAATCTTGGCCCACTGCAGACATCTCAAAATGTCTTTGTAAGTAATAAAGAAAAAAAAGTTCATTGCATTTTTTAGTGGTGTTGACTATCTCTAGCATATTATTTTTAAGTCATGATAGGGTGAGAGGTACATAGAGTTCTTTATATATTTAATGCATGGCATTTTTATATTCATTTTATAGAACTAAAACTTTGTACCACTGGCTAAAGAAACTCTTATTTACACCTTTGTTTTTGTGCCCTTTTTGCCTCCATCTTATTTCTCTTTTTCAGTGGCTTAGAGTAAAGTGGAAAGATCATAGGATTTTAAAGTTAGAGATAAGGATTTGAGGCCCCTCTTTGCTACTTTTATCCATGGGAATTGAGTTATGTCATTTATGAACCAGTATTTCTTTTTCTGTGAATTGTGACTAATAATTGTGTGTACCACCAAGGTGTTATTGGAATTGGTAATAAGATGCATGTGAAATTATTTTTATAAAATGTAAAGCACTCTTGTTATTATGTGTACTTTTCAAAAGCTAATATTGACTTCTTGATAAGGAGCTGTATTATTGCTCATATAGGTGATTCTGACTTTAACATGATTGGCTGACCTAAAGGTAGGCCTAATGTTCAGTTAAGAAGGCTCTGGGGGCCCAAGAAATTGGAGTGAAGTAGGTTAAAATTGAGGGTGTGCCAGGAAGATAGATTATCTGGTACTAAGTAGTATTCAGATCAATATACTTATCTCCACTAGCCCCAGAACCCTTGGTTGGTGATTTCTTGGATTCGTACAGAATGTATATTAATTTTTACTTATTTTTTTAAATCGATAACCTTTGAGTCTATCCAGAAAAATCTTCTAGTGACTGCTCTCTTCTGTGAGGTTGTTCCTGGATGACAGGTCAATTAATATACTTCTTTTTGGCTGACTCCTTACTTTCCAGTAACCAAATCAGTCAATCATCCTTGTTCCTCTAGTGTTTCCCTACACATTCTGAACTTACACTTTCTTTAAATTAGTTTCCTTTCCTTTTCAAATTTCTCATGTTTCTCTGAATTTTTATTTTCTACAGTAACTCTTAAATGGATTCCTCTTAATTTCATGCATAGTGCCCTCCCCTGACCCTACTACCTAATATTCATAACTTTCATCCTAAACTATAGCATTCCTCTTAGGAAAAAAAATCACATTTACTTGGTGAATGTTGAGATCATACACAATATTGTTCTTTATAAATCTAAAGCTTTCTTTGGGAGATTAGGACCATCTATTAAAAGTTCCCTCAGCTTCCCTTCCTTTAGTTTCAGAAGTTTTAAATATTTTTATTTATTCTCTCTTTGGTATCCTCCTTCATTTTTACATCTTCCATTCATTTCATAACCCATTATAATCTGATTTCTGTCCTCACTCAGCCATTGAAATTGCCCTGTTGATGGTCGTCTTCTCAAATAGTTCTTTACTTTGCCCCCTGCCTAACCTCTTTGTTATGTTTTATCATGTTTTTTTTTTTTTTTTTTAAGATTTTATTTATTTATTTGACAGAGAGAGACACAGCGAGAGAGGGAACACAAGCAGGGGGGAGTGGGAGAGGGAGAAGGAGGCTCCCTGCTGAGCAGGGAGCCCGATGCGGGGCTCGATCCCAGGACCCTGGGATCATGACCTGAGCCGAAGGCAGACGCTTAACGACTGAGCCACCCAGGCGCCCCGTATGTTTTATCATGTTGACTAATTTTTTCCCCATCCTTTCCTGTTTTTCCTCTTTCACTTCTTCCCTCCTCTTTCATCCAGTATCAGGTGAAGTGCTAGACTCTGGGTATACGAAGATTTACATGAGAGAGAGAGAAGGGAGTGTATGTTCTACTCTCAAGAACCACA
The DNA here is from genome assembly GCF_004348235.1 of Phoca vitulina. Classification (NCBI taxonomy): domain Eukaryota; kingdom Metazoa; phylum Chordata; class Mammalia; order Carnivora; family Phocidae; genus Phoca; species Phoca vitulina. The sequence goes on from NW_022589734.1 coordinate 6,145,754, forward strand.
CAGTCTAACAACAAACAAATAGTAATAGTACAGCATGCTAAGGATTGCACATACAGTGGCATTTAGGTTCAGAAAAGACCTTGATTTCCATCTAGAAACTCTCTGCTCATAGCTTTATGATATTGTACCCTTTGGTTCTCTTCTGGCTTACTCTTTATATACCCTTCCCTTAAATAGGGTAACTTCCAAGAATTTGGACTTTTGCCCATTTTTATTTTTGCTCTTACCTGCCCATGGATTGTCATATACCTTTATAATATTAACTCTTACCTCTATACACATAATTTCCAAGGCCTACATTTCTAGCATTAATCTCTCACTTCATTTTCAAACCCATACCTCAGACTGATTCCTAGAAATTATAACATGACTATCTTCAGTCATATTTAACTTTAACCTGTCCAAAGCTGTTTCCCTCTCCAACCACAAATGCACATATGAAAATTATTTGAACAAACAAACAAAATTCATCCTGTGTTTCCTGTCTCACTGAATAACTTTACTGTTTTCTCTGTTACCTGGTCTCTAGAAGTCTCTGTGTCATTTTTAACTCTAGATTCAACTCATCTTATCTTTTACGTATCAGTCATTGAGTTAAGTATATTATGAACAGGATCTAGTTTAATTCTTTTACTATGAGGTAGGTATTGTTTTCTACATTTTTATACATGAGAAACTTGAGAATCAGAAAGGTCAAGCTGTGTGTCCAAGAGTAATACACAGCGCCTGAGTGGCTGACTTAGGGTCACACTCACATGGGTGTCTCTGCAAAGTGTGGTCTTTTGCCCTTTGTATTGTATTGACTCCTCTCACAGTTGGTCTCACTGTGTCTTCTGTACCAATATTAGCACATTTAAAATCCACATTTATACTTTTCTTTTAGTGGCTCTATAATCTACGTGTATTTGTGACTAGGAAGATATTCTTAATACTGTGGAAGAACTGAATTTTCAGTGATTTAAGCTAAAACAGGGCTCAGCAACCTTTTTCGGTAAAGAACAAGATACTCAGTGTTTGAGGTCTTTGTGAGCTGTGCAGTGTCGGCGGCAGCTCTTCAGCTTTGCCTCCGGAGAGCAGCTACCACAGACAGTGTAGAAACGAACGGGCATTGCCGCATTCCGGCAAAACGGTATTTACAGAAACAGGACATGGGCAGGTTTGGCCTACCAGTTCTTGGTTACACAGTGTTTCATTTCTTCATTTGCGCATTTAAAATGCATTTATGTATAATCTAAATTGCTCAGGGAAGAGAGAAGTTAAGAGAGTAATTAAAGAGGTGTAATTTGAATTTAACAGTTGGGAGCTATTGATTGAGAAGCACTTAAGTCGGTCAGAGTTCTGAACTTTGTCCATGGGGAGGTTTATGAGTTTGCTCAAGAGGCATGATCTCTTTGAGTCTTAGTTTCTTTGTAAATGGTAGTTATGAATGATGCTTACCTCACGGCGTTGTTGAAAGTATGAGATGGAAGCCCACCGTGTCAATAGAGCTATGACTGCCATCGGCAGTGTCATTTTCCTCGGTCTCCTGTGCTTTCCACATGAACTGTTTCTTTCTTTTTTTTTTTATTAAAGATTTTATTTATTTGAGAGAGAAAGAGAGAGAGAGAGAAAGAGAGCACAAGCAGGGGGAGTGGCAGAGGCAGAGGGAGAAGCAGGCTTCCCGCTGAGCAGGGACCCCGATGTGGGGCTCGATCCCAGGACTCCAGGATCATGACCTGAGCCGAAGGCAGACGCTGACTGAGCCACCCAGGTGCCCGGGACTGTTTCTTATAGAGAAATTTAAGAGACAAAAAGAATGGAATCTCCTTCTCAGATGGAAGTGGGAAAGCTATCATAATCATTATTCTCTGTCTGTAATAGATGACAATAGAAAAAAAAACCCAAATAATTGTTTTGGGTGGGGAGAAATGGTAGTGGGGAATATATGTCAGCGCTGAGCAGATAAAAAGTCTGGAAAGGAAGACAAGAAAATGAAACTTTTCTCAGTAAGCTGAGGGTGGGGTGAGGAGAACAAAGAAGGGGCATGAGGATGGGGCACATATGTGGGAGCAGGACCTAGAAGAGGGTTTGGCCGTGTGAAGGGCTGGGAACCGAGAAGGAAAAGGTAGTCAACAACCCAGGAACAATTGCACCAATAGCCCCGTCCCCAGAAGAATTCTGACCTTTGCATCACAGCATATGCCTTTTGGAGGGAAGAGATGCTTTCTTGTGTCTTGCCAAGGGTGCTGAGCTGGGTAGCTCAGCCGGGTAGCTAACAACCTAACAGTGTGACTTCGCGCTAAGATGTAGAAGGTGGCACATGCATATTTAAAATTCGTATCTATTGCATTGACAAGCCACTGAACACTGTAGATGGGAAGACAGATTTCCGCTGAAGTTCAGCCAAAAACACTTTTTGGAACAACTGACAAAATAGTGCCATAAATGAATTAAATCCAGGGAGTTGCTGGGTATCTTCTCTTATGATGGCAGTCTCCTGCGAAGGTGCTGTGCACAGGCTGCTAATAAGCAATCACACACACGCACGGTAACTTGTAGCTAGGTATTTTCAGTTACACTTTTGAATCGGGGGCACTGTGCTGCCTGAGTACATACTCAGTGTGCTTTTGATGTCACCTGGAACAGTACAGTTCACTCCTAATGCAGCTTACTATCACGAAGGTAGGTATTTTCTTAATGAGTATAGGGCCCTCGAAATAAAATAACCACATGCTTGTATGTTTTAAAGTAGCCCAATAGATAAAAAAATTCCAAAATTTTGAAGATGATTTGGGTGATTTAAGTTCATAATAATTTTTTTTGCCAGCATAGGGATAAAACAGCTGAAGATTTTCATTACTGAGACCCCTGAGTCAGTTTAAAACTTGTTTCTGTGACCGTGGGGAATGCACACTGCATTAGTGGTCCAGTGGTTGTCTCACCTCTTCCAGACTCTGTAGAGTTCAGTCAGCTGTACCTGATTGGTGACATGAACAGCCTGTATCGGGTAACTGCCGAAGGGACTTAACACTATGAAATTTGATGCTCTTCTTAAATTAAGTAATGTGGTGCTCTTCTTAAATTAAATTGTAGGCATTTTTAAAAAAGATTGCATTTATTTGAGAGAGAGAGAGAGAGCATGAGCGGGGGGGCGGGGTGGGCGTGGAGGGAGAGGGAGAAGCAGGCTCTCTGCTAAGCAGGGAGCCCTACACTGGGCTGATCCCAGGCTTCTGGGATCCCCAGATTATGACCTGAGCCAAAGGCAGATGCTTAACTGACAGAGCCACCCAGGAGCCCCAAATTCTAGGCAGGTTTTTAAAAAAGATCTGGTCTGTATTCTGTCTTCTGGCTGCTCTGTATCCCTTCCCAAGTAAGTGTAGCCCTGTTCCTGGTTTACTGTAGGTGCATAGTAGAAACTTGTTCTTTTACAAAACAAAAATATAACAGTGGGATGCTGCATTGGTATTTAAAATGACAGGACCAGATGTGAGGATAGAAAAGATTCGCATTTTATAAAAATAACTTCAGCTGTCCATTGGAATAGTCTACCACTTTGTGTAATATTTCCTTAAGTTGTTCATTTTAAAAATTTATTTTTAATTTTTTTATTTTAAGATTTTTATTCATTAGAGAGAGAGAGCGAGCACCAGTGGGGGAGAGGCAGGGGAGAGGAAGAAGCAGGCTCCCCACTGAGCATGGAGCCCAATGCAGCTAGATCCCAGGACCCCAGGATCATGACCTGAGTGGAAGGCAGATGCTTAACATACTGAGCCACCCAGGCACCTGGGTTTTTCATTTTTTTCATTTTTATTTTTATAAATATTAAATAAAAATAACCACCACCCAAAATGCTGTATTTTATTTGAAACATCAAAAAAAGTTAATGTAGTAACAGTTTTGTAACATTATGTAATAACATTTTATAATATAGTGGAATGCAGAAGTCACGTCTGTCAAAGATAAGCAGAACTTAGTTAAGATGACAGGTAGAGGGGCACCTGGGTGGCTCAGTCGTTAAGCGTCTGCCTTCGGCTCAGGTCGTGATCCCAGGGTCCTGGGATCGAGCCCCACATTGGGCTCCCTGCTCCGCGGGAAGCCTGCTTCTCTCTCTCTCTCTCACTCCCCCTACTTGTATTCCCTCTCTCACGGTCTCTCTCTCTCAAATAAATAAATAAAAATCTTAAAAAAAAAAAAAGATGACAGGTAGAAACGTGCAGGATGGCTGTTTCAAATATCCTCTCTTCTGCTATATGTAGTCATGTGCTTCCTTTAATTAATGAGACATTGTTAGGGTCAACCAAGCCCTGTCCTTTAGGCAATCCCTCTAAACTTCTTGTTTCTAGAATATAGTCCAAATAAAAGCGAATTGTCGCATTTAAAGTTTTATTCAACCTGAGGGATTCAGGACATGACACGACCTGATAAAGGAAGTTTTCTTCAAACTCACGGAAGGACAGCTAGAGAGTAGGGATCTAAAAGTGATGTTCAAAGCTCTTTTGATTAGGAGCAGTACCTAGTCAGCCTCTGTCAGCAGATTTCCTTAGTGGGATCTTCTGTCTGTTCGGAGGAGGCAGTGAGGGAAACAGATGTCAGTAGGACGATCGGAGGCTGGTTGGAGACACAGGGGACGTGTTTACTTTTTTACAGAGTGAAGCTTGACTTGTGCTTTGCATGTGTGCTCTTTGCAGAATCTGTGAAAGGAGTTTCTACGATGGTTTGCTCAGCTCTCAGGAGAGTTGCCCACATGCATGTTTTCCTGGTGAGGAAGGCCAGTAGTGTCTCCAAAGGCCATCATCGGCAGGCCTTGGGCTCAAGACCTGCTGCTTCAGAGTTTGCTGCCCGAGGAGCTCCAGGTGGTGTGGTGGAGTTGCTGGGCAAATCCTACCCTCAGGACGGCTACAGCAACCTCTCCCAGAAAGTCCTCTCCAGGGTTGGCAGGAATCTACACAATCAGCAGCATCACCCTCTCTGGCTGATCAAGGAGAGGGTGAAGGAGCACTTCTACGAGCAGTATGTGGGCCGCTTTAGGGCTCCCCTGTTCTCGGTCTACGAGGACCTTTCTCCAGTGGTCACCACCTGGCAGAACTTTGACAGCCTGCTCATCCCAGCTGACCACCCCAGCCGGAAGAAGGGAGACAACTATTACCTGAATGGGACTCACATGCTGCGAGCACACACGTCCGCACACCAGTGGGACCTGCTGCACGCTGGGCTGGATGCCTTCCTGGTGGTGGGTGATGTCTATCGGCGCGACCAGATCGACTCCCAGCACTACCCAGTGTTCCACCAGTTGGAGGGCGTCCGACTCTTCTCTAAACACGAGGTGAGTGCTGAGACTGTTCTTATCATTGATACACAGCATGGACATTCTTGTTGAGGTCACTAAAGTTTATCTCAATGAAAGCAGTTGTCCTTGATCTCCTTTTGCATTTGTAAATTATACATCAGTACAGGCCGATCCTCAATATTTTTTGATTGATTTGTTGTGTTCGTACCTACAGAAATGAGTGGGCCTTTGTTTTGCCTCGTCTGACCTTAGTCTTTCAATACTGACCTGCCTTTCTCTAGGTTTCTTCATATGAATGAATAGTCAGTGGCTCAAATTTATCCTCAGTCCAGGATGTAACTTAAGATACAATGCTGAAACCTATGGTCAGGTTATCCCAGTTCTCAGTTAGTAAAAGTGAATTAGGTTTTCGTGCTTTTAGAGGTTAATGAATTTCTTCTACAGTAGAGGGGACTGGCAATTTATTGGCTTAGATTGGAAACTGTGTTCTGGTCCCAAGCTCTTCCCTTACCATCCCCTCCTTTACATTTGTAGGTGTTTTACATTTTTTTCTTTGTGAGATGCCTTAGTTGTTGCTATTCCTGAAGTATATGTTTGGAGCTTAGAGGTTTTTGATCAGGGAATCTGATATTCTGGTTATTCTCAAAAGCCACCTTGCATGTTTGTTAGCTGATATCATAATGTACTGATTTCCTAATTTTTTCTCTTTGGCAAATTATGAAAATCCCTAAAAGCTTGAGTCTTTTTCCTAAAAACCTGCAATACCACTTGTCTTTCATTCATATATTTTTAAGTCTCTGTTTTTATGTAAGAAACAAATGGAATAAAATGAGGCACAGGAAATATTTCACTTTATCCCTTTCGCACTTCTTCCACACATGTTCATCAAAACAGGAGGAACAGTTCCCTCCTGTGAACAGAAGCTACATGGGTTGTTGGACATGGAAAGGAATAGTATATGATCCCTAGGCCAAGAAGGAACCATTGTTTTGTTATATTAAGTGAGCCACGTCGTATGAGACAACTGTTTGCCTCAGGATGTGCTGTTTTTCTGTGAGTCTGCGATCCTACAGCAGTAGGTGAGCTTTACATGCTAAGGCCATCCACGCTTGATCGCATACCTGCTTAAATGAGCATTCTTACTCCTTGGAATAGCGGGCTCTTTTCTAAATTAGGATTAACACTATTAATAAGGGTATGGGTTTATTAGAAAATGAAAAGGAAACGAACATAGACAGGTCAAAGTCTAGGAAAAATGACCAAGCGATAGAATGTCACCTACAATTAATGAGCTGGAGGAGATGTATACTAGTGAGATGGTGGCCAGGTCACGGTAGCCGGCAGGTGCTCGGCCTGGCTTACCTCATTAAAAAAATGAGAAAGGAAAGTGCTCACTGATTTGTAAGCCTCAATGCCATGAAAGTGGCAGTGAAAGCTTTGAGACTTAACACTGGAATTTTAATGGAGGAAAAATCCAGGCTACCTTAGAAGGTGGAAAATAGGAAGAGGGATAGGAAAGTAATCTTTATCTTGTTTCATATTTGTTTGGGGTCCAGTCCAGTTTAATCGTTAGCAGACATGGCTAATCTAGACTGATAATGTTACTGTATATTTTGCCTCATCATTAAAAAAATTATACACACACACACACATAACTAATAATATAGTTTGATGAGGAATTCCATGTCCATTGTTTCATTTATTCCTCTTACTAAAACCTTGTGAGATCAGTTGTTTCCACTTCAACCATGAGGAATCTGAAGTCCCCGGAGGTTGCCCAAGGCTATCCACCCAGTTGATGGCAGGGCTGAAACTTGAACTCAGGTCTTCTGAGTCCGTTGCCCATTCTGCTGTATTCTGTTGCTTTCTAGGTAGCTGCTTTGTAAGTGGGACCTGCTTATGACCCAGGTGGAGCGTTAGTTTTAAGAATGGTGTTGGGGAGAGAGAGGTTTTTTGTTGTTGTTGTTGTTGATTTTGTTTATTTCTTTTTAAAGCCTGGTTTCAACTAAAGTGTTGGTACTAAGTCTGACCTAATCTTAACACATCAAAAAAATGTTTTTTCCTTCTTTCAGTTTATTCCCCTAGAACATGATTTTTCGGTAATTTTAATCATGTTACCTGTGTAATTTAAAAATTATATTATCTTTTAAAGTTTGGTTATTTAGTAATCTTTGTAATTATTGTTTCAATCACTATAAGGTGTATTTCAACAAGAAGAAAAGTAAATACAGAGGTCTGGGTAAAAGAAACAGGGATAAGCCTAGAAATGACTGAATTATGACAATATATATTTTAACTATTAATTGTGAAGAAAACCCTGTTTGTATTTCGAAAAAAGGTTAAATGTATCAGTACTCACAAATCTAAATGGGTTAAACTTACCAATTAAAGACATACATTACCAGAGTGGACATTTTTCAGTGAGAGAGACCTGAAACAAAACCATACCAGAGGTTGAAAATAAAGGGCAGGAAAAAGATATATCAAGCAAATACTTGCCAGAAGAAAGCTGGTACAGTAATATTAATACTAGACAAAATAGAACTTGTGGCAAAAATTGATAAATACGAATAAAGAGAGATAATATATCAACTACAATGCTTTATGAATCAGGAATTTTAATGTGCCCAACATCATAGCCATAATACATAAACCAAAACTGAAGAAATAAAAGTTTAATTTGACAAATTCATAATCATAGTAGAAGATTTTAAATGACCTCAATCAAAAACCAATGGATTAAGAAGACAAAGTGAGTAAAGATATAGATAACCTGAAAACACGATTAACAGGCTTGAGTTATGGTTATTTTTAAAATTCTGTAACTAAAATAAAATAAAATTCTGTAACTATACAAATCCACACAGAAATTCTATACTCGCAGTCGGAGGTATGTAGTCACATGGAATACTTAAAATAAGTTGTCCACGTACTAGTTGACAGCTGAAGTCTAAACAGATGTCAAAGAATCAATAACATAAATAGAACTGTGCTTGACTACAATGTGGTTTATGTAGAAAGCAGGAAGAAAGGATAATAAAAACTTTTCATGTCCTCAGACATTTAAAAATTCACAGTTATAGATTCATGGGATAAAGAGAAATATTACAGGGGCGTCTGGGTGGCTCAGTTGTTAAGCGTCTGCCTTTGGCTCAGGTCATGATCCCCGGGTCCTGGGATCGTGCCCCCTCAGGCTCCCCGCTCGGCGGGAAGCCTGCTTCTCCCTCTCCCACTCCCCCTACTTGTGTTCCCTCTCTCGCTGTGTCTTTCTCTGCCAAATAACTAAATAAAAATCTTTAAAAAAAAAAAAAGAGAAATTTTATAGTAAATTGCAAATTCCTTATTAACCAGCAAGGAAAATACTCTCTTCAAACTGCTCAGATGTGTGGGAAAATAGTCACTTTATTTTGTAGAAACTTGGTAGACCCCACTTAAATTGTGTGATCACAGTTAACATTAATAAAGCAAAATGTGTGGGATGGAGCTGAAGAGGTACTTGTAGTACATTTAGTTTAAATATATTTAGGAAAATTTTAAAACCCTGAAAAATCAATGAATTAAGTGTCATTTTAAGATGCTAAAGCAAACAACATTGTTCTAAAAATGTAGAAGGGAGGTGGGTTGTATAGTTTGTAATAGTCCCAAATCTTACAAAACAGATAGCAACTGGAATAGGAAAGCCCATCTCCGACACGGCTGGGTGACGAGGTCTCCCTAAGATCTTCACAAATGGTGGGAACTTACAACTGCCAGCTGCAAGCTCTGCACTGTGTCCGAAACCGAGGCTGTAGAGGGAACCAGTGAGGGCTGAGGGGAGGAGAGCTTCTGAGTCTCTCAGAGAACAAACTTCGGACAACCCAATTTACTCACGGGCCTTTGACATTTAGTGCTAGTAATAACATTGCTCATCGGTGACCACCAACATCACAAAGAGAGGGTCCAGGGCCAGACTTTCAGGTCTCCTGATGGAAGAATACAGTGGCAGCTCTAAAGTCTTGCCAAAAAATTTGGACCTGACTCTGATCAGATCTCTAGATCCAGCTCCAAATTGACAGGTAGCACAGAGGGCAGAGAAACATGCTAAACTATGCCATGGAGAATTAATAAGCAAAATCCAACCTGTGGGAAATGCAACAGCAATGCTAAGGGGCGCCTGGGTGGCTCAGTCATTGAGCGTCTGCCTTCGGCTCAGGTCATGATCCCGGGGTCCTGGGATCGAGCCCCGTGTCGGGCTCCCTGCTCCGCGGGAAGCCTGCTTCTCCCTCTCCCACTCCCCCTGCTTGTGTTCCCTCTCTTGCTGTCTCATTCTCTCTGTCAAATAAATAAGTAAAATCTTTAAAAAAAAAAAAAAAAAAGATGTGATGTGCGTAATGAAATAAACAGAAAAATCAAAAGGAAGACCTTAGAAATGTTTAAGCAGCAGTGTTTAGAAATGTGTAAGCCATCATATTCAAGCACGTTATCAGTGGAATTCCTTTGTGGAATAGCATATAAACTGGTTCCAGTGTTCTTCCATGCTCCTGGTGAGTTGCATGTGCTCAGTCTGTGTGGTGGTCATGCACAGTAAGACCATGTCTCAGTCTGAGACCGATGGGAAATCTTAAACTGTCCCTTCGATATTGGCAGCTTGAGAAGCACTGCTGTATAGGACAAATGATTCAATTTCATCAAGTAAACTGCAAGAAAAATAAAAGGGAAATACACCTATAGATTAAAAGAAAGATCAAGAAATCATAATGCTTAGACCCTATCAGGAGAAAACATCTTTAAGGAAAAAATCATTTGAGGCCATTAGGAATTTGAATGCTAACTGACTGTCTGAATTTAAGGAGTTTTTTATTTTTATTTTTTAAGGTATGATAGTGGTATTATATTTAGAAAGTCATTTTCCTTTAGATTTACATATTGAAATACCTGTGAGTGAAATGGTCAGATGTCTGGTTTTCTTCAGAATAATATGGGGATAAGCGTGTGGGGATGAATGGAAGAGGATTGGTCATGAATTGTTAATTATTGAAGCTGGGTTTTGGATACATGAGGGATCATTATCCTTTCTACTTTCGCGTGTGTTTGAAATTTTTCTGATATAAAGTTAAAGGAAAAGACTGAAGGAAGAACACTGGGGTTGGTCAGTCAATCAGAAAAACATTTGTTGAACACAAACTGGAGTTCAGGTCTGTAAGAAGGTATCAGACAATCATGAGATGCTCTCTGGTTTCATGTTCAAGACAACTGTTAAGATTAAAAAACAAACAGGAGACAGAAGATATTAATCATAGAAGATTACATTGCATACAATGAAGACTGAAACCAATTAAATCTAGGATTAATAGCCCCTCTTCCATCATTCTGAGATGATTTTACACATTTTTACCAAGTGAAAGACTTGTATGGTCTGTTTCAGAAAATAGACTTATCAAGCTCATTTTATGAGGTTAGACATGTTAATATACAAACTAGATGAAAAAGAAAATTATAGAAGTTTCATCTTTATGAACATAGATGATTCTTTTTTAATGAACAGATATAGAATTATTAAATGAAATATTTGCAAATTTAATTCACTGGTGTATTGTGTCCTGCCACGTTATTATTATACATTTATTCCATTATATTATATTAACTGATGTAACGAGAAGAAGCATGTGATCACCTCAATAGATGTAGAAAAATAATTTGATGGAATTTAATGTTTTATGACATAAAAAAATTTTGATGACATTAATGACTCATGATAAAAACTTTTAGCAGACTAGGAATAGAAGGGAACTTTTTTTTTTTAAAGATTTTATTTATTTATTTGAGAGAGAGAGACTGAGAGAGAGAGCACAAGCCAGGGGTAGAGGCACAGGGAAAGGGAGAAGCAGACTCCCTGCTGAGCAGGGAGCCCAATGCGGGACTTGATCCCAGGACCCTGGGATCATGACCTGAGCCGAAGGCAGATGCTTAACCAACTGAGCCACCCAGGCTCCCCTAGAAGGGAACTTTCTTAAATGATATTTGTCAAGCAGTTGTAGCAAATATCATAATTGGTGATGAGTCATTGTAAACATTTCTATCACAATTAGCAACAATTCAGGATTACTTGCCATCACTGCTTCTATTCATCATTGTGTGGGATGTTCTACTTTATGTAGTAAGCTGGAAAGAGAAATGGAAGGTATAAGCACTGGAAAACATGAGATTAAAGTTGCTTAATTTTAGATGATATGATTGTTTACCTAGAAAATTGAATAGAATATTCAGGTCAATTATTAGAACTAATAAGACAGTTGAGTAAAGTTGATGGGTACAATGTAAAAAAAAAATATATATATGTTTCTAATCCAGAAGTAATAACCAGTTAGAAAATATAATGGAATAAAGATTTCATTCATAGTATCAACTAAAACTTTGAAGTGCCCAGGTATAGTTGTTCCTGAAGATGCTCAAGATATTTATGGATAAAATTATCAGATATTATTAAAAGACATAAAAGAAGAGAAAAGGGAGAAATATACCATAATCATAGATTCATAGCTAGGAAAACAATATCATGAAGATGGCAGTTCCCCAAAATCAATGTATAAATTCAGTGTAAATCTAATCAAAATATCCACTGGGTATTTTGGAGAAGTTGAAGGACTGATCTTCAAATTCATAGGAAGAACAAGTTTGTGCACAGCCAGAACAATTTTTTACAAGCACCCGTATAAGGGTGCCTTACCAGACATCAAGACTTAAATGCTCTGTTATTAAGATGGCTTATTATTGGCACAAGTTTAGTCAAATAAAGAACTTTGAAGTAGCTCTCCTCATATTTGTAAGTGTATTATCTTATTATATAGTGGAAATGATGTTACATAAATGAGGAGGTGATGGATTCTACATGAATTGCTCTCAGACAATTATCTGTATAGGAAAAAAGAATCTTTTCCTATCCACATTTGTGATCTTTATCACACCAAATGCAAAATTCAGTTCTGGATGGATTCACAATCCACAAACTTAAAGAAGAAAATATGAGAAATTGTCATTATCACCTTGGGGATAGAATATAATATCTTAAACTCAGACTCCCTAAAAAGAAAAATCCTGAATGGAAAAAATTGTTAAAGAGTGAATACATTAAAATAAAATTTCTGCCTAATCAAAGCCTTTCATAAATGAGGTTAAAAGACAAGCAACAGGCAGGGTGGAAATATTTGTGTGTATACAGCTAAAAGATTAATGTTGATCAAATTAAAAGGTTTTAGTTTGAAAAAAAAGAATCCAATAGGGAAAGTCTGACAATACCAAGTGTTGGTCAATACATGGAGCCATGGGAGTGCTCTGGGGGAGTATAAAAACACAGGCCTGAAATCTCACTCCCACGTGTATATTTAGATATGTTCTTAAGTGCTCCTATTAGCAGATAGGTGAGAATGTTCACAGCACTCTTAGTATTAGCCCAAACCTGAAACAACCCATATTTCTACCTAGAGTAGGACAGGTAAGTAAGTTGTGGCATATTTATCCGATGGTATGTGAATAATATCTGTGAAAATGAGTAAATCACAACTATATGCATTGACATGAATGAATATGCAAAGTAATATTAGGCAAAGAAAGAAAGTTACAGAAGCTTACATTGTATGATTGCATTTAGGTGAAGTTTTAAAAATGGGCAAAATTAATCAATATGTTACTTAGGGGTTCATGCATGTGTGGAAAAATTAAGGGATGCAAAGGAATAATGAAAGGGGCTGCAAAATTTTGGTACTGTTTTCTTTTCTGAAAATGGATATGGGTGGTGAGCACACATGTATGTGCTTTTATTATTCTTTAAAAACAATATACTATACACTCTATATGAATGGTTTATTGTGGAATTTTAAAAAAATTAGTAACTCATCATCAGCATTAACAGCCTATCAATAGATGTGATTGGCCAACAAGCAATGATCGGTCTTATCAGTAAGTAGCAAACGCTAAGTTAAAATATATAAGAACCAGATATTGTTCCAAACCCATTAGATTAGTAAAAATTAATAACCTTGACAATAGCAAGAATCTAGAGGAACCATAAATCTTACATCCTTTTTTTGGGAGTGTATATAGTCGCCACCACTTTGTAGAGTTATTTGGTACTTTTTTTTTTAATTGTATACTCTGTAATCTGGTGTTTTTTTCTTTAAATGTAAAGAATAAAGGACAATTGGCTCTATTTGTACATTGAGTACTTTATTGCAGCTAACATAGAGCATCTATGTCAACATGGATGAGGTTTTAATACAATATTCAGGGAATCAAATAAGTTATGAGTGATACCAAACTATGATATCCATTTTTTTTTTTTTTTTTTTTTTTTTTTAGTAAGAGAGAGAGAGTGTGTGTGCACGTGTGCACGACTTTGGTGGGAGAAAGGGCAGAGAGGGAGAGGAAGAGAGAAAATCTCAAGCAGACTCCCCGCTCCTGCAGAGCCTGACTCAGGGATCGATCTCAGTATCCTGAGATTGTAACCTGAGCTGAAATCAAGAGTCAGACGCTTAACCAACTGAGCACCCAGGCACCCCTAGACTATAATATCTTTTAAATTAATTAATTAATTAAATTATTTGAGAGAGAGAGAGCGTGAGAGAGAGATCACGAGCAGGGTATGGGGTAGAGGGAGAAGCAGACTCCCCGCTGAGCAGGCAGCCTGATGTGGGGCTCCATCCCAGGACCCTGGGATCATGACCTGAGCTGAAGGTAGATGCTTAACCGATTGAGCCACCCAGGTGCCCATGATCTCTCTCTCTTTTTTAAAAGATTTTATTTATTTATTTTTGAGAGAGAGAGAGCAAGTGAGCCTACATGAGCTGGGGAAGAGGGAGAGGGAGAAGCAGACTCCCCGCTGAGCAGGGAACCTGATGCAGGACTTGATCCCAGGACCCCGGGATCATGATCCGAGCTGAAGGCAGACACTCAACCGACTCAGCCACCCAGGTGCCCTTTATTTTTATTTTTAATTAATTAATTAATTTTTGAGATCTAGAAAGCACTTTAATATTCTATCCCTCTTCAAAAGAATATAGAACGCTCCACGAATTTGTGTGTGATCCTTGCACAGGGGCTATGCTAATCTTCTCTGTATCATTCCAGTTTTACTATATGTGCTGCCAAAGTGAGCACCCCAAGCACCCTTTAATAGATATTTTAGAGTATCCCCAAATAACAAGTGTTCTCATTGTGTACTTGCTCATGCTTTGTCTCTTTCACTTGCTCTAGCTCTCCTTCCTTCTCTTTTTCCACACCCATTCCTCCCCCATTTCTCATACAGTGTTTTTTGGTGTTTTTTTTGTTAGATAAATATGTAGGTGGGTGTGAAAAAAGTATATGGGAACGATAAACACCAAAATCAAGACACTGATTACCTGGCAGGTGAAGGGAAGGTAAGTGATAGCAGGCACCATTATTGTTTGCAAATAATGCCAAATATTATGAGTTTTTTTGGAGGCCGGAAGGATTTTTGAGACTAAAAAGTTTGAGCACCACTGTTCAATTGTTTCAAACTAAATTTTTACCAAACATGTGAGGCATTCATTTTGCAAAGAATAGCAAATCTCATGTGTTTGACAGACCCACCAGAGGGAGCCCATCCAAATCCTGTATCTATTTAATCTGATTTAAAAAAAATTAATAAGTACATACCTGGACCGTGTTCAGAGGAGCTATATTTTCCTTTTGTCCCTGGAGAAGCCTTGTCCTGTTTCACCAGCTGTGCCCTGTGTACGATTCCTGGGAATGCACTCTGAGCACAGTGAGTGCACCGAGGGGCCGTGGAGGAGGTAGGACGCTGTGCAATTTATTCTTCACTCTGGGCTGCAGACTCTTTGTTTCCTCAGTGTGTCTTCATTGTCTCTATTCCCTTTCGATGACTTCCTCTGGGTCAGTTTTATCCAGAGTGTTCCTCTTACATACACACATATGCAAGCCGTACTTCCTCCTGAATTTAAGATTATTCATGATCAGCCTTCCTTTCTTCCTATTTCTGTCTTCAGTATTATTATAAAAAAAAATTCTCATTGCTTCTTCTTCTTCCTTTTTTTTTTTAATTTTAAGAATTCGTGTATCTATCTTGTCTTTGTTTTCTTGGCTGGTAGTTCTTGAACTTGAGTGTCTTAACAAGTCCTGGTCCATGACCAAGTTTTTGTGGATCTTACAGGAAAATTACTGATACAAGAGGAATGTAGCAAGTTTTATAAATGTATATTTGTTCACTTCAAAGGACTCTTCCTTTTCCTGAGATGATTTCCTTGCTACTTCCTTAAATATTCTTTTATGAAGTGATGGTGATGGTATTTTAATTACCTGTAATTAAATTATTTAATTACCTGTAATTAAAAAGTCTGTAATCTGGTGTTTTTTTCTTTAAATGTAAAGAATAAAGGACAAAATAAAGCATTGTCAAATTTATCTTAGTTCTAGAATTCTTTGAAATTTTTACGAGCCTATGAAATACAAAGTAAAGTCTTATATTTCTAAGTAAATACACGTATGTCTTGATAAATGAAGACAATTGAGAAGTTGTAAATGTTTTTTAATTAATAGTGATTCATGCATATTCACACAGAAACAAAGGGGAATGTTTATATAGAAGAGATGAGTAAAGGTATACAGAGAAGTAAGCTTTGATGTAATTTGGACCACAACACATTACTGAAATACTACTTCATTCAGAGGTCCAGTTCATATTCCATCCCATCTCAACTGCCTACTCTTCAAAAATAGTCATTGGCATTCCCCATTTCTTCCTGTAGGAGTATGGTTAAGGGGTTCCCTCCATGGATTGTGCTCCTTGCCTGTAATTATTCAATCCAAGTGGAGTGGATATCCTTCATTTTGAACAACCCCTTTGGCATCCTTTGTGGTTCATCCTTGTTAGAAAACCACTCTCATTTATCATCAGAAAATTTCATTTTTGCTCCCTTTGATATTCTCTCCCACCTTCCAGATGGTTCATTAGAACCCTCCTGTTTTTGGGCTTCTTTTCCTGAGCTTCCCCACTGTTACTCTTGTGGTGAGCCAAAGGTAGTCTCTTTATTCCTGCTTTCTACCCTGAATCACTTTTCTATCATTCAGTGAATGACAAGGTTTTATTCTCCACCATGCGGTTATTGGGTTTCCTTAATAGCCTCATGTGGAGGGGCTTTATTGAAGGCACTTTTATTTGGCCTTGATAGATTATAGTCACCATGTTTCCCTAATCTCCTCTTTAAACTCTTTTAGGAAGGACTCCTTCTGCCAAAGACACACTTAAATTGAAATGGCTTTTCTTTTTTTATATTCCTTTTCTCCACCCGAGTGTTTACTTAGGTATGTCTCTTGACAGTGAAGCAGAAGGCAACTGGTCACAGCCAGGAGTCCACAATATATTGGATTTGAGTAATACCCCATTATTGGAGGACAAAGGCGGGGGGGTTGGAGAACCATTTAAAGAGAAACCAGTCTGTTTTCTGTGGCACAAGGCTTTTGCAGATCATTTGTTCTTGCTATGACAAAATAGAAGCTCATAGCCTCTTAGCCTGAGACCATGTCACTTACCTATAGCATTATGACCCTCACTGAGCTTTCAGTACATCCCGCCTTGAACTTTTACTTTGTATATGTCTGGTTTTTCCAACTGGTTGGTCACTTCCTTAAGGGCGTCTCCTGTTCAGCCCAGGATCCTGCACAGAGTAGAAGTTGGTAAATGTGGTGTTTGGATGTCTCCTTCGTTCTGGTCTGCCAGCCTCCAGTCTGCAAAGGATGGCAGCTAATGTAGTTAAGTGCATGGCAGTTCACCTGTCAGCTTTTCTGGCTGGGCATTCTTAGAGCTATTTCTCATGTTCCAGCCTTCCAGAGGAGCAGGTGTATCATTCAGGGCTGGGTTGCAGGGCAGAAACCACATAGTAATGGATCAGGGAAAGCTCAATTTAAAGAATTATTAATGATAACGTAGAAAATTGGGGCAATGAGGGATTGGCTAGTAAGAAGTAAAGAGAACTCTAGAGAACATAGAACTCACAGATAAATGAGCAGCTGCTACCCCTAGGACTGACACTCAACCCCTTAGGAAGAGCCCTCTGCCCCACCCCCCAGCTGTGGCTCACTGAATGGCACAGAGGTGGTGGTGGTTTCATGCTGGTGAAATTGCTGGATATCCACATTCTGGAATTTGTTGGAAATCTGCTTTTTGAGGGGCCAGGGAAAGCTATTTGAGTGTGGTGTCTTGTAGGAAGCACTCTGCTATAAAATTGCCTAGGAAGGGCCGTGGAGGAAGCAGCTGTCCGCTGTGGGAGCTCCTGGGGAGCTGAGGGTTCCTGCTTACGCTACAGGACACCTGGGATCCAGCAGGAATCCCTTTGTGATGTGTGCCTTTTCGGGGACCTCTACTGACAGAGCTTAATATTGTGCTGCTGGCAAAGGAAAAATATTTGAAGGGCCCAAATCAGTTTTCACAGAGCAGTCAATGGAGGATTGATTTGTGGCTGAGAGGCAATACATTGATAACTAGCACAGCTAGCTTGCTCCTTTTCCCGAATATCTAGAAGTCTTTAGGGAGTTAGGCTGTTATTCACCAAATAAATAGGTTGCTAGGGCAAGTCACATTTAGGGGGGCACAGACTTTTGCCCTTGATTCTCACTTAAAATTTCTGAATATAATTTAGGCTGTGGACAAGCTGTCTAGTTGCTTGTTCTTAGTACATGGGTGCATAAAGGACAGAGGATATTCTGAAGGGTAAAAGCTGGAACCAGTATAGGATCCAGAGAAAAACAGATGAGTATCCTCCACATCTCATTCCTTGAAGATCTCAGGAAAATCATTATCATTTACATTCTGCATTTGCTGTTGGAGGCCAAGAGGGCCTCATTAGGTTTTACTGAATCCACATAATTAGAGTAGCAGTATTTTTTGTACTAGCTGAAGTGATGTGTGAAAGTAGCAAAAATATTTTCACAGTGATATTATGCTCTTTCACAGCAGACTTCACACCTTGCTGGAGACTGCATTTCTTTGTGTGGTGCACATTACAGAAACCTACTTTCTATGGAAGGGGTGGTGTAATTTCACATTTTCAGCTTGGTAGGTACAGGTGGGAAGGTAATGAGAGGGAGTTTGCTGTACCATCCAGCCTCAGAACCAGCTAGTAACCCGTGATATGCACATCTTGAATTGTCAGTTCACATACCTGAGTCTGCTCTTAGATGGAAAAGATGATGCTCCTGCTATTTGACTGACACTTTAGGTGTCTTCTTTCTGAAACTTTGTCCTCAAATCTTCTGTCTAATGTCATCCCCCAGACTCATCCTGGGGTAGGTCTCTGAAATTATAAACTAGTTAATATGAATGAATTTGAAAGATAAAACAGAGTTTTCTTAAATTAGATATATCATTTAAAGACAATGCTATTTTTCACCTATATGGAGACTTTCTATAATGTTGTATATATGATTGATAGCATTTCATCATTGCAATGATTTCTAGCCTTTTTCTTTTACTCTTTGGGAATCTGCTGAGAGATTTGGATACTGCACACACACACACACACACACACACACACACACACACAAGATTTTGTATGTAGTTTAAGGGGTATGATATGTTCCTGGATTAGAAGTCACTGTCAAGGAGATAGTTCAGTCTCCATGTCGATAATGCCCAGCCTACATCTGTAGTAAACTGGAAGAACTGTTGTTCCTTATTCCTTTAGCATTTCTCTCTTTCCACTTCTGCTGTTTCTTATAATACCTCTCTTGGATTGCACTGGGATCCACGTTGGGATTATGTTTGATGGTAGATTACATGAATAGCAACAGAAGTGAGGGTTACGTTAGCCATAGGAAGACAGAGAATGCTTGCTGCCTAACTTGGGAATGACCAGATGTTGGCTGTTGGGGTGATTGGAGGATCAAGGTTGAAGAGCTTAGAGTCAGAGGCTGTCTAGGAATAGGTGGGTGACTTGAATGTGTTTGGGGAAGCCAAGGGAACAATTTCTGCCTAAATCTGAGAGCCTTTATCTTGGGGCACAGGACATTCCTATGTAGTGACCATTCCAGATCCAAGAAATGGAAATATTTGTTCAATGTTTGGAAGCTTGTAAGGTCGAGAGCTACCTTGAGATTGGACTCAGGTACAGAGTTGGGTGGTATGGGTCTTGTGGGGAGCAGATGTTAGCACACATCCAGTAAAAGGTGACTCTTGGAGGCCTGGCATGTGTTGGGGTTTAGATAATTCATGGTATGTTTCATTTAAGGTTAATGACCTAGGCTTATTTTTTTTATTTTTTATTTTTTATTTTATTTTATTTTTTTAAATTTTTTTATTGTTATGTTAATCCCCATACATTACATCATTAGTTTTAGATATAGTGTTCCATGATTCATTGTTTGTGCATAACACCCAGTGCTCCATGCAGAACGTGCCCTCCTCAATACCCATCACCAGGCTAACCCATCCTCCCA
>NW_022589734.1:6170464-6281740 GCF_004348235.1 Phoca vitulina
TGAAGTCCCAATAGTTCATTTTTGCCCTTGCTTCCCTTGCCTTTGGCGATGTTTCTAGGAAGAAGTTGCTGCGGCTGAGCTCGAAGAGGTTGCTGCCTGTGTTCTCCTTTAGGATTTTGATGGACTCCTGTCTCACATTGAGGTCTTTCAACCATTTGGAGTCTATTTTTGTGTGTAGTGTAAGGAAATGGTCCAGTTTCATTCTCCTGCATGTGGCTGTCCAATTTTCCCAACACCATTTGTTGAAGAGACTGTCTTTTTTCCATTGGACATTCTTTCCTGCTTTGTCAAAGATTAGTTGACCATATAGTTGAGGGTCCATTTCTGGGCTCTCGATTCTGTTCCATTGATCGATGTGTCTGTTTTTGTGCCAGTACCATACTGTCTTGATGATGACAGCTTTGTAGTAGAGCTGGAAGTCCGGAATTGTGATGCCGCCAGCTTTGCTTTTCTTTTTCAACATTCCTCTGGCTATGCGGGGTCTTTTCTGGTTCCATACAAATTTTAGGATTATTTCTTCCATTTCTTTGAAGAAAGTGAATGGTATTTTGATGGGGATTGCATTGAATGTGTAGATTGCTCTAGGTAGGATTGACATCTTCACAATATTTGTTCTTCCAATCCATGAGCATGGAACGTTTTTCCATTTCTTTGTGTCTTCCTCAATTTCTTTCATGAGTATTTTATAGTTTTCTGAGTACAGATCCTTTGCCTCTTTGGTTAGATTTATTCCTAGGTATCTTACGGTTTTGGGTGCAATTGTAAATGGGATCGACTCCTTAATTTCTCTTTCTTCTGACTTGTTGTTGGTGTATAGGAATGCCACTGACTTCTGTGCATTGATTTTATATCCTGCCACTTGACTGAATTCCTGTATGAGTTCTAGCAGTTTTGGGGTGGAGTCTTGGGGATTTTCCACATAAAGTATCATATCATCTGCAAAGAGTGAGAGTTTGACTTCTTTGCCGATTTGGATGCCTTTGATTTCTTTTTGTTGTCTGATTGCTGTGGCTAGGACTTCCAATACTATGTTGAATAGCAGTGGTGATAGTGGACATCTCTGCCGTGTTCCTGACCTTAGGGAGAAAGCTCTCAGTTTTTCCCCATTGAGAATGATATTCGCTGTAGGTTTTTCATAGATGGCTTTTATGATATTGAGGTATGTACCCTCTATCCCTATACTCTGAAGAGTTTTGATCAAGAAAGGATGCTGTACTTTGTCAAATGCTTTTTCTGCATCTATTGAGAGGATCATATGATTCTTGTTCTTTCTTTTGTTAATGTATTGTATCACGTTGATTGATTTGCGGATGTTGAACCAACCTTGCAGCCCAGGGATAAATCCCACTTGGTCGTGGTGAATAATCCTTTTAATGTACTGTTGGATCCTATTGGCTAGTATTTTGGTGAGAATTTTTGCATCCATGTTCATCAGGGATATTGGTCTGTAATTCTCCTTTTTGATGGGGTCTTTGTCTGGTTTTGGGATCAAGGTAATGCTGGCCTCATAAAATGAGTTTGGAAGTTTTCCTTCCATTTCTATTTTTTGGAACAGTTTCAGAAGGATAGGTATTAATTCTTCTTGAAATGTTTGATAGAATTCCCCTGGGAAGCCATCTGGCCCTGGGCTTTTGTGTTTTGGGAGATTTTTGATGACTGCTTCTATTTCCTTAGTGGTTATAGGTCTGTTCAGGTGTTCTATTTCTTCCTGGTTCAGTTTTGGTAGTTGATACATCTCTAGGAATGCATCCATTACTTCCAGGTTATCTAATTTGCTGGCATATAGTTGCTCATAATATGTTCTTATAATTGTTTGTATTTCTTTGGTGTTGGTTGTGATTTCTCCTCTTTCATTCATGGTTTTGTTGATTTGGGTCATTTCTCTTTTCTTTTTGATAAGTCTGGCCAGGGGCTTATCAATCTTGTTAATTCTTTCAAAGAACCAGCTCCTAGTTTCGTTGATCTGTTCTACTGTTCTTTTGGTTTCTATTTCATTGATTTCTGCTCTGATCTTTATTATTTCTCTTCTCCTGCTGGGTTTAGGCTTGATTTGCTGTTCTTTCTCCAGCTCCTTTAGGTGTAGGGTTAGGTTGTGTACTTGAGACCTTTCTTGTTTCTTGAGAAAGGCTTGTATTGTTATATACTTTCCTCTTAGGGCTGCCTTTGCTGTATCCCAAAGATTTTGAATAGTTGTGTTTTCATTTTCATTGGTTTCCATGAATTTTTTAAATTCTTCTTTAATTTCCTGGTTGACCCATTCATTCTTCAGTAGGATGCTCTTTAGCCTCCATGTATTTGAGTTCTTTCCGACTTTGCTCTTGTGATTGAGTTCTAGTTTCAAAGCATTGTGGTCTGAAAATATGCAGGGGACGATCCCAATCTTCTGGTACCGGTTGAGCCCTGATTTATGACCTAGGATGTGATCTATTCTGGAGAATGTTCCATGGGCACTAGAGAAGAATGTGTATTCCGTTGCTTTGGGATGGAATGTTCTGAATATGTCTGTGAAGTCCATTTGGTCCAGTGTGTCATTTAAAGTCTATTTCCTTGTTGATCTTTTGCTTAGACGATCTGTCCATTTCAGTGAGGGGGGTGTTAAAGTCCCCCACTATTATTGTATTGTTGTCAATGTGTTTCTTTGCTTTTGTTATTAATTGCCTTATATAATTGGCTGCTCCCATGTTAGGGGCATAGATATTTACAATTGTTAGATCTTCTTGTTGGATAGACCCTTTAAGTATGATATAGTGTCCTTCCTCATCTCTTATTACAGTCTTTGGTTTAAAATCTAATTTGTTTGATATAAGGATTGCCACCCCAGCTTTCTTTTGGTGTCCATTAGCATGGTAAATGGTTTTCCACCCCCTCACTTTCAATCTGGGGGTGTCTTTGGGTCTAAAATGAGTCTCTTGCAGACAGCATATCGATGGGTCTTGTTTTTTAATCCAATCTGATAGCCTGTGTCTTTTGATTGGGGCATTTAGCCCATTTACATTCAGGGTAACTATTGAAAGATAGGAATTTAGTGCCATTGTATTGCCTGTAAAGTGACTGTTACTGTATATTGTTTGTGTTCCTTTCTGGTCTATGTTGCTTTTAGGCTCTCTCTTTGCTTAGAGGACCCCTTTCAATATTTGTTGTAGCGCTGGTTTCGTGTTTGCAAATTCCTTTAGTTTTTGTTTGTCCTGGAAGCTTTTTATCTCTCCTTCAATTTTCAATGAC
This sequence comes from Phoca vitulina, assembly GCF_004348235.1. NCBI lineage: Eukaryota > Metazoa > Chordata > Mammalia > Carnivora > Phocidae > Phoca > Phoca vitulina. The sequence goes on from NW_022589734.1 coordinate 6,173,687, forward strand.
AGCCTAGCTGGATATAGTATTCTTGGCTGCATATTTTTCTCATTTAGTGCTCTGAATATGTCCTGCCAGTCCTTTCTGGCCTGCCAGGTCTCTGTGGATAAGTCTGTTGCCAATCTAATGTTTCTACCATTGTAGGTTACATATCTCTTCTCCCGAGCTGCTTTCAGGATTTTCTCTTTGTCTCTGAGACTCGTAAGTTTTACTATTAGATGTCGGGGTGTTGACCTATTTTTATTGATTTTGAGAGGGGTTCTCTGTGCTTCCTGGATTTTGATGCCTGTTTCCTTCCCCAAATTAGGGAAGTTCTCTGCTATAATTTGCTCCATTATACCTTCTGCCCCTGTCTCTCTTTCTTCTTCTTCTGGGATCCCAATTATTCTAATGTTGTTTCGTCTTATGGTATCGTTTATCTCTCGAATTCTGCCCTCGTGATCCAGTAGTTGTTTATCTCTCTTTTTCTCAGCTTCTTTATTTTCCATCATTTGGTCTTCTATCTCACTGATTCTTTCTTCTGCCTCATTTATCCTAGCAGTTAGCGCCCCCATATTTGATTGCACCTCATTAATAGCCTTTTTGATTTCTACTTGGTTAGATTTTAGTTCTTTTACTTCTCCAGAAAGGGTTTCTCTAATAACTTCCATGCTTTTTTCAAGCCCAGCTAGTATCTTTAAAGTGATGATTCTGAACTCCAGATCTGACATCGTACTAATGTCCGTATTGAGTAGGTCCCTGGCAGTCGGTACTACCTCTTGTTCTTTTTGTTGAGGTGATTTTTTCCGTCTTGTCATTTTGTGCAGAGGAGAATAGATTAATGAGAGAACAAAATGCTAGCAGGGTAACAACGTCCCCAGAAAATATAATCTAAACAAATCAGAAAAGACCTGAAGCAGTGGGAAAAGAAAGGGAAAGAGAGAAAAAAGAAAAAGAAAGAAAAAAAGAAAAAAGAAAAAGATAAAGATAAAAAGAAACAAAAGCAGAACAAAACAAAACAAAACAAAAACAGAATGTGATCAAATATGATCAGGCTGGTTTATAGATCAGTGCCACACACTAGATTTTGGGTGTATTTTGGTCTGTTAAAAGAAAGTCCCTCCCAAAATTTTAAAGAGAGAAAAACTTATATATGTACAAAAATAAGGGTTGATATGATGAAGGGATGGAATATGACTGTAAAGATGGAAATTATAAAAAATTTTAAAAAAGGATTTGATAAGTTGTTTGAAAAAAGAAAGAAGAGGATTAAAAAAAAAAAAGAAAGAAAAAAGGGAGAGAATGTGATCAGGCAGGGGAGTAGAAAAAAACCATACACTAGAGATTTAGAGTATATTTTGATCTGTTAGAAGAAACTATCTCAAGATTTTAAAGAGAGAACAACTTATATATATATGCCAAAAATATGGGTAACTACTATGAAGGGATAGAATATGACTTTAAAAATGAAAAATAAAAATGTTTTTTTTTTAAAAAAGGGATTGATAAGATGTTGGTTGAAAAAGGGAAAAAGAAAAATGCAAAAAAAAGAAAAAAAGAAAAAAGAAAAAAAGACAGTTAAAAAAAATAATTAACTTTGAAAGACTAAAGAATCATGGTAAAAAAGCCATGAATTCTATGTGCTGTATTCCCCTAGCGCTGGAGTTCTGCTGTTCTCATTGATCGGTAAACTTGGTCTTGGCTGGCTGTTCTTGCTGATCTTCTGGGGGAGGGGCCTGTTGCCGTGGTTCCCAAATGTCTTTGCCCCGCCCTTGCCGGTCCGGGCTAAGTAATCTGCTCGGGTTTGCTCTCCGGAGCTTTTGTTCCCTGCAAGCTTTCCGTACAGCTTTGGAGGCGGAGAGTGAAAATGGCGGCCTCCCAGTCTCCGCCCCTGAGGAGCCGAGAACTCGGGGTCCCGCTCCTCAGTGCGCCCCCAGAGAAAAGCAGTCAGTCACTCCCATCTCCCTGGTCTCCGGCCACACTCCGCGCTCACCCGGCCTGTGACCGCGCCTTTCTATCTGACACCCGACCCCGGGTGGAGTCTCCAAACCCAGCAGATCCCGGCGGTGCACTCCCGCACCTCTCCTCCCCGGGGGAAGAAGGTGAGTCTCCCCGGATCTGCCGCTTGTTGGGTCCCTGCTGGAGGAGCAGTGGCCTGACTGTGCTGCGGATCACGGTTTATAGCAACCCCGAGCTGAGAGCCCGTGCCTGGGCTCCGTCTCTGCAGCCGGCTTCCCCGCTCCGATACCTGGGAGCTCTGCCGCACTCAGGCACCCCCAGTCTTTCTGTGACCCCGAGGGTCCTGAGACCACACTGTCCCGCGAGGGTTCCACCCCCCACTTCACCACCAGAGTGACGTCCCTCAGCGGAGCAGACTTCTAAAAGTTCCGATTTTGTGCTCCACGGCTCTATCACTTGCCAGAAGCGGCCGACGGAGGCCCCTCCCCCGCCGTCTATCCTCCCGAATAACGCCTCGGATTCACTTCTCCGCACGTCCTACCTTCCAGAAAGTGGTCGCTTTTCTGTTCAGAGAGTTGTTGCTATTCTCTTCTTCGATCTCCTGTTGAGTTTGTAGGTGTTCAGAATGGTTTGATCCCTATCCAGCTGAATTCCTGAGAGGAGATGAAATCCAGGTCTCCTACTCCTCCGCCATCTTGCTCCGCCCCTCTTGACCTAGGCTTAAATCAAAACAGAGAAGGGTTTACATGATACAAATGGAAAGAATAACTTTCTCACTGTAAGAATTATGAGTGAGAGGCAGTTTCAAAGGGATTTGGGATCACCTTATCATCCAGGTGATGTTTCTCAATATTTTAAGGAGATCGACTCTTAGTGAGGTGAACGACCCTCAGTTCAGTTGCCCCAACTCTGTTACCCTTTCCGTGCAAAAACTTGGGATAACAATGATGTGTCATTTCTTAGGGAATTTGGTGGTGGGACCATGTAGTATATGTATCTATCTGCTTTGATAATAGTGGTATAAATGATTCTTATTTGAACCAAAGTATCAAATATAATTTTAAAATCTAGTTGTTAGATGTTGATTCCATCATGCATCAATATATACTATAGCATTTGTCAAATAGTCCACAATAAATATATCCACAGTGATAGGACTAACAGTGATTTATTGTTCAAAAGCTCTACCAGCATTTGACATCTACAACCAACCTAGGATACCACTGAAGATCAACTGATAGTCTCCTCCTAGTGAATTGTGGAGATTCTGACTTTTCAGTGTGCTCCAGGGCTATAAGAGCTTCTTGGTGTTGTCTTTTTATGTTAGTCAGGATTCTCTGGAAACAGAACCCTAGGGTGTGTGTGTGTATGTGTGTGTGTGATTTATATAAAGTGATTTATTGTAAGGAAGTGGCTTACATGATTATGGAGGCTGAGAAGTCAGACCACAGAGAGCCAGTGATAGAGTTCTAGTCTGAGTCCAAAGCCATGCTTCTCGTGGTATAAGTTCCAGCTGAAATCCACAAATCCAAAGGCAGGAGAAGACTGTCATTCTGCCTCAGAGACAGTCAGGCACAGGGAAAAAATTGTTACTCAGCCTTTTATTTTATTCTGGCCTTCAACAGATTGGATAAGGCCCAGTCACACTGGAGAGTGCAATCTGCTTTATTCAACCTATAGATTCTGCTAATCTCATCTAGAAACGTTCTCATAGACATATCCGGAAATCATGGTCAACCAAATATGTGGGCACTCTCTGACCCAGTCAAGTGGACACGTAAAATTAACCACCACACTCTTCTTGGGCAGCCAGAGTTTGTAGTGGCATGCTGGAAGTCCCTAGTCAATTCTCCTAAGTCCTTAGGTTTGTTCTGTGGATGCCACATTTTAAAGTAATTCCTAGTAAACAACGTAGTCAGTTACTAGTAAGTAACCTTTATTTGCACATAAAAGTGTGAAAGTATGAAATTTTGCATTTTTCACCCTTTGGGGTTGAATAGAAGACTTGAACTTTTGGGTTGTTAGAGCCCATCTGGGGGTCTTGGCCTCATAGATGGAAAGTGTTTCTGGTAGCAGGGCCTGTTACTCTGGAAATATCACCTGCTTTTGAGCTGGTGTGAGGGGAGTCACATCCAGGCTCTGCAACTTACTTACTCTGGTGACCTTAGATAAATGACTTAATCCACTTTGAATCTTGGTTTCCTTAATTAAAACAAGTACAATTCCTGAGTTGTGGTTAAAGAACTTAGCATGATTCCTGACAAGTGGGAGGTGCCTGACAAATGTTCACTCTCCAGCCATCCCCTTATATTAACATAAAAATAGACGTCTGCCCTCTCTGTGTTGGTTTAGTATAGATCCAGCTGTGTATCAACATGAATCAGGTACTTTTTGGGTCCTGCTTTTTAGATCTGATCTACTTTTACTTTTACTTTTCTTTTCTTTTTCTTTCTTTCTTTCTTTCTTTTTTTTTAAAGCCACTGCTATCTTTTCTGTTGACTGATTAGTAATATGTCTCCTGTCATCTTCCTTTAGAGTGGTGATAGAATTTAGATGGGGCCGTGGTCCTGTTACATTTCACCCACTGGCATCGTGAATGAGCTGTTTAGCCACCTGAAGAAGAAAATGGAATCTCTTTCTCTCTGTTTTATCTGTCATTATGACCTAGGAAGAGGGTGACGAGAGATCACCATTTGAAAGGTGACCGCAGAATGGATGACGTTTTCTTCCCCTTTAAATGGGGGTTGTCACGAGAACCGGTTCTCGCCAGGGCCGGCTGGCTGTTTTTTATTGTTGCCATTGTTGCTTTTTGCCTCCACACGCCCAAACATTTAATCTCTCATGTAGTTTGTGTACAGCTTCACGTAATTTCCTTGCTTTGATGGATTGAAATTTCTGATGTTTTCTCTCTATAGGCTAGAGCTTGGCAAAATATTAATCTACTTCTTTTTCCCATTGGTACTCCTAGGAGAACCCCTAAGAGAAGAAAAGTGCTGAAAAATAAACTTGTCATGATACGCTAGAGTTAATAAAGGCAGGCAAAAAAGCTGACCAGATTTCCGAACTAGCCAGAAGCCTTTGGCAGTATCTCTGGGGAGGGGAGCCGGGAGTCCCTGATGACGCTCCCCTGACATTGTTGCAGAGCACAGCCTCTGCGCATGCGGGGAAGACAGCTGTGTGGAGTCAGGTGGGCGCCGACTTGCAGAGCACAGGCTCTGCGCATGCGGGGAAGACAGCTGTGTGGAGTCAGGTGGGCGCCGACTTGCAGAGCACAGCCTCTGCGCTTGCGGGGAAGACAGCTGTGTGGAGTCAGGTGGGCGCCGACTCCCTGTTCTGAGGATTTCCTGACCCTGGCTTCTTGAGAACATGTGTTTTGTCACTAAACAAGGAAGTGAACAGCCTCTATGATATATTTAACTTGAGTTTTCTCTTATGGAGGCTTCAGTTAGGGGAGATTTGGAAAGATTGTGTTGTTCAATGGGGACCTGTTTGACTTTGCAAATGAAGGTCTGTATGGGGGGTTCCCTGACAAAGCGTTTGAAACTCGAGCTTCTCGTTTGTAGAGCCCCCTTGACAGCCAATATTTTGTTCAACTGCCTGGCAGAAGTTCCTTTTCAACTACCAGTGTATTTTTGTAGCATCTCCCACCGCAGAACACTGACTTTCAAATCTCTTCCCATTACGCTACTGGCAGAAAGTTCCATAGCAAGGAGAGGAAGTGAGATAAGGAGTAGGGAGAGAAAATAAAGTCTGCTTTTGCAGTGCAGAGCTTTAATGCCTTCCCTCCCCTGTGCTAATCTCTGTAACTTGATTAATTGGCATGTGGTACGTTACAGAAAATACAGGGAATGACAAAACTGCTTCAGTATCTATTAGCTAGAACAGGAGTGGACTTCCCACAGAGACCCCCGGACAGAGCTGTATTTAACTGGGCCCTTTCAAACACAAGTCTTCCCAAATGATGAGCAGTAGAAGATTTCACTTAGGGCCCAGTTGTTTAAAGAAATTAAAAACTGTGGAAATTAGCAGCTGAAATCCACTTGGATGAGTCTACTATCCCTTTAATATGTCTGTCTATTCATCTCACTAAGACATCCCAGTCCTTCCTCCAAAGTGATTTGAATACTTAATATTTGCTGAAATGCTTTAGTTCGATTTGAATAACATAATTGAATTTGCTTTTTGCATTCAGGGGGAATGAGGGCTTGGGAGTTCCTGTGGTAAGATATGTGAACGTGCTTCTTTTTAGAAGTGATTCTTACTTATTTCTCTGCCTGTGAACCAAGAATTAATAAGCAGTGGGCCTGCCAAATATATGGGGCTGTATTCATCAGAATTAGAGGCTTTATCTGTCACTCTCCAGGTGATTGGCTAGTCCCTGGGGCTCAGAGGCGATCTGCTTAGTGACAGGTTTCTGTTAAGCTGAGTTTGATATAGATCGCCTTTGTGTTTGGATGCCATGTGTTCTTAGGAACCACAGCAGAAGCAGGATAGTTGTAAGCTAAGGTCCTGACTAAGTGCTGTTCCTGTTGTTTATGGCCTGATGAAGGAGACAGATAAATATACTAGAAACTCAACAGTCAGCACAGTGAAAGAGATATGGCCAAGGCGCAGAAGGAAATGTTTATCCCTGGGGTAATAGTAGGAGGCTTACCAGAGAATCTTTGAGAGAAATTTGAAGTTATCCTGGCAGAGAAGTGGAGTTCTGTTCCAGGTTGTGGTAGTAGCATATTTGAAGGCATGAGGAAATGAAACGTGTCGTGGGGTGGCTGGAGCATGGGGAAGTGATAGAAGATGAAGTTAGAGAGAGGTATAAACTGCTTTATGAAGGGCCTTCTATGTAACTTTGGAATTTGAGCTTTAGTTTAAAAATACTAAGGAGTCTTTAGTAATTTTTAAGTATGAGAATGATGCAAGTCAGATTGACATTTTAGAAAAATAATTAGGTTAGCCCATGGAATGGAGCAGTGTAGTTAGCATTGGACATGAGGAGACTGGTTAGAAGATTATTTATAATCATCTGAGAGAAAATCAATGCAGGCCAAGCCAAAGAAACAATAGGGATGACAGATAAGAAAGAATGGACTTGAAAGATGTTAAAGAGGTAGAATTTACCAGATTTGGTGGCTGCACGTAGGGAAGTGAGGGAAAGGGGAAAGTATTTGATCTGCTTTCTTGGTCCCATTGCTAGAGTTTGGGATGACAGGAGGAGAAGTAGGTTCTGGGGTTGGGGTCAGGAGAGCTAGTTGAGTTTGGGATACGTCTCGATGGAGGATTTGCAGGTGGCCTTGTTCAGTAGACAGGCGCTTGGATGTGTCTGGGCCCTGGCACGGTTGCCTAGGATGGAGGTGGAGATTTATGGTCAATGGCCAGAGTTGCAGCTAAGAGTTTGGCTGTAGTCATCTAGGGCAGTGTAAGCAGAGCCAGAAGTGAACAAAGCTGAAAATGAGGCCTGTGGAATACAAATATTTCGTGACAGGAAAGGAAGGAAAGGGAAGCTGTGAAGACGACCAAGAAAGAGTAGCCAACTTACTTGGGCAGAGGAGAGCGGGTGGTAGTAGCATGACATGGGATGACATGGAGCTTCGTGTCTTTTGTGGACTGTTGAAAGGGAAGAGTTAAATATTTGTACTGAGGAGAAAGAGCCAGAAAAGAGAATAAAAGAAGAAGAGATGTGGGATGATTTCTAAGTAAGAACTTTGGAGGAGACAGAGAGTGATTGGGCGAAGGTATATTCTTGTCACTGGAAGGCCTGGCGCCTGACCAGAGGAAGGTGCTCTTTTCTTTTCTTTCTTTTTTTAATTTTTAAATTACAGTGGACATGAAGGACTGAAGGATGACTGCAAGGCAAATGCATTTATAACTGGGAATGGAAGGGGTTTCCTATCTGATGATTTCTCTTTTTCAGTAAGAAGGAAAGGTCATTTTTTTTTTTTTTTCCTGGCAGAAGTAATGTATGTGAGACAGACACCTTTAAGGAGTGACATACCTGATTAGTCTCTGAAGTTGACTAGACAGAACAGCTAGTACTTTCTCCAAGGTTTGGTTCTTGACTCAGCACATGCCTATGGAGGCAGTTCTAAATTCATCAGGTAGTTAAGAAGACATGCATGAGCATCTGCTATGTTCAGGGCATTGTGATGGTGGTATTAATTCTTGAAGTTATGGAGTCTTTCCTGTTGCTGCTCAGTTGGTTACAAATCATGGTAGCCTGTCTTCTTTCACATTAAGAGTTCGGAATATTGCTCTTTGGGCATTAATCTCTCTTTAGCAGCTGACGTCAAAGGAGTCTGTAGTCCCTATATTCAATTTTGTAATAAACTTTTTATTTTAGAATCTTTCTAGGCTTTACAGAAAAATTGCAGAGACAATACAGAGTTCTGTGTATCCCACACCCAGTTTCCTCTGTTATTGACATCTTATGTTAGTATGGCATATTTGTCACAATTAGTGAACCAATTTTTATATATTATTACCTATATTTATTTTTATTTATTTATTTCCAAGCCTTCTTGCTGTGGCCTTTTCAATTATCTTTGGCAGGGAGAGGAATACTTGTCTACCGATAATTCAGAAACTTGAGTTGAACAAGCAATTTTAATGTTCTCTCTATTGTGTCTTTGGGATTGTCTTATCTTAAACCCTCCTTCTGAGGCACCTGAGTGTCATTGTCGGTTAAGCATCTGACTCTTGGTTTCGGCTCAGGTCGTGATCTTAGGGTCATGAGATCCAGCCCTGCATAGGGCTCCGCGCTCAGTGTGGAGTCTGCTTAAGACTCTTTCTCCCTCTGCCCCTTTCCCCCATGCTTGCTCTCTTTCTCCCTAAAATAAAAATAAAAACCCCAAAACCCTACTTTTTATCTCTTTGAAAGTCATACAATTAAAGAGGTGAAGAAGTCTACAAAGAAAAATAAATATCAACTGGTATCAGTTATGTGTCTCTAATTTATAAAGTATTACTCTTCAGTAAATGCAACTTGTTAGCCAAAAATCTTTTATTTCTTTATGTATTTATGTATGTATGTATTTATTTGAAAGATTTTATTGAATTATTTGACAGAGAGAGAGAGAACAAGCAGGGGGAGCAGCAGGGAGAAGGAGAGGGAGAGGCAGGCTCCCTGCTGGGGCTCAATCCCAGGACCCTGGGATCATGACCTGAGCTGAAGCAGACGCTTAACTGACTGAGCCACCCAGGCGCCCCTAGACAAAAATCTTTTAAAAAATGGGTTCATAAGGGATAGCAAAGAGTGGTTTTGTTGTTGTTGAAGAGATTGTGCACCATCGCCAGTGGTCGCAGTTCCCTGTTCTCTTTGCCTCTAGATGGCACTGGTTTTATACTGGCCTATAGTTTTGAAGCTATACAATTTGGAATAAAAAAGTCTCTCTGGTCAACGTTATGTCCGTGTTCACTGATGTACCCTCTGTTTTCACCTACTGCTCAGCAGAACATGGAAGTGGGAACCTCTCTTAGTTCCTGTAAGAGACCCGTCATAACAAAGTCATTATGACCGATGTGGAATTTGCTGATAATTTCGTGAGTAAGAAGGAGGAGAGCATTTGTATCATGTAATCTGCAGTGCAGTCATTCCAGAAAACTTCTGAATGAGACTGTCTCCTCTCTGGGTCCCTTTTCTGTTGTCAGTGGGGAGGTGTTGTTCTGAGCCATTCTTCTGTGTAGAACTTAGTTCTCTGGCATCCTGTTCCCAGCTCCAAGAAATTTCAAAATCCATCAGAAAGAAGCTTTGTCATGCAGAGCTATTTAATAAGTGTCTCATATTCCGTGGGCACCTTTGGGTTTTCACTTTACCCCCTTCTTATTGCTCCCTCCTCCCCCCTCCCAACTGCCAAAGAATTCTCTTTACTTGTTACTCAAAGACTATATTCTTTTTACTTTTTTGCCCCCATCTAATTAAGCTGGTAATCTTTTGAGTCACATCCCTTCCAATAGAGTCATACAGCTAAATGAAACAGTTTAAAAAATGTCAGCTTGCAGAAATATTTTGTGACTGTAGGCATAGCTTCATTCTGAAACAACACATCGGCAGACCGAAGTGTTATTTAGCCACTATTGTTGAGATTTGAAAGCTCTTCCTCCTTTCCTCTTCCTTCTCTTCCATCTCTGCCCTCCTTTCTCCTCTTTTTCCTTCCCCTTCTCCTTTCACTTCCTCCCTCTTCCTCTTTATTAAAATGCTGGTTTGCCTAGTGTGAATTCATAGTTATCACCTCATTTCTCTCTTGTTCTCAGCCTTTCTACCGAAGCTGTTTCATTTGGCTGTGTCACTTGGCAATACTTTCCCATTAACATGATCTTGGATTATATGTTCACTACTCTTGTGCCTGCATTTGCTACTGGGCAGAGCAAGAATGCTGTCCCACAGGGCTTTAGACTTCTGCTCTATTATCTCAGGCAAAGACTGACTTCGGAACCTAGAATGAGCTGAACTGGTGGCTGATTGGTGTACCAGCTGGTCAGAACTTCAAATGCTGTTGAAGTGACCTTACCATACTTGTTTTAATGTTCTAAATGCTGAAATGCTTTGTAACTCGAAAATATTATATCTGTTTCAGATGTATTTTTCTGAATGTTGCCTTCTTGTTCCAGTACTTTCTTAGCTTGTTTGGGTTATTCAGAGAGCGAGCCTAATTTTTTCTTTCACCGTGAGGTCGGGCTCGGCGTGACACTTCCGGCAGGAAAAGTAGAGTTACTTCAGCAGCATAAAGAGGAAATTAAAAAGCAAGTGAACATGTGCTCTTGTGCAACCCACATGCTTAACGTATCCTCATTGGATGTCTTTGAGGGACCTTGCCTTTAGGAGCCCCCAGTCACCTCAGGGGCTCCTTGAACAAAGGTTTTATTTTGACTATTTGCTGTGCTGTTTCATCTTTCAGAGTGTTATATAGTGAACAACTATATCATAAATCCATGTCTTTTCTTTCTGGAGGGTTTCTTCTGAACCACTTTTGGAGTTGAGCACTATTTCTTCTGCTTTCTCACCTCTCTGAGGATCATTTATTTGTTCAATGCTGAAGCACTTTAATTCCACATTTCTACCGCTCTTTTCATCTGGTTCTGTTCTTTCCTTTAGTGAAGAAGGAAAGGGTTGAGGTAACCCGAATCAAGCATGGGTGTCATAATAGGGGCCCCAGGAATGCCCGCCTCCTTGCGCTCCGTATTGTCTTTGGAAGTATGTGTGGCCTCTGCCATCCATTGCCTTCCTGTCGATGAGGCAGAGCGTTGTGCAGCCTCTGTTTGGTTTCAAAGCAGTGCTCCCCAAACAACTGTCCGCACGGATGCCCTTACACATATTCATGCGTTTGAAAGGCAAACCTTAATTATCTTTTGTGAGATTTATTGCACCTCATGCACTAATAATGATTTATTTAGGATAAACCATCACTATTTTATATAGGGCACCTAAAGCAGTATTGGTGCATGAAATTATGGCAGCTCACCCCGTTCACGTTTTATATTCACTTCCTAACCCCATCCGTCCGACTCCATGGATTCTTGCTACACAGAAGACAACGAGATGATAATATCCGTCGTGGAAATTACCACAGAAACTGGAAGATGGGTCCGTGAGTCAGATTTTGGTTTGAATTCAGACTCCACCACTTACCATGTGAGTGGCAAGTGACTTAACTTCTCTAAGCCTCAGGTTTCTTAGCTGAGAAATGGGAAAAGAATAAGGACTGTGAGGATTCAATGGAGACATACAGTAAGTAAGGTAAGCACTCAGTAAGGCACCAAATACAGTGAATGACCCAGAATTGTTCGCCAGTGGTAGGTAGTGTGAGCAGCCACGGCAGCAGCAGAATTTGTTGTAGGGTCGTTATGTCTTTCACGGGAACTCAGAGGCATGGGGGCTATTTAGCATTACTAGGAAAGGCAGACTACATAGATTAAACCAATGATCAATGGATATCTTTATTTATTTTTATTTTTTTAAAGATTTTATTTGTTTATTTGAGAGAGAGAGAGAGAGAGAGAATGAGAGCGTGAGCACAGAGGGAGAGGGAGTGGGAGAAGCAGACTCCCCACTGAACAGGGAGCCCGACGCGGGGCTCGATCCCAGGACCCAGGGATCATGACCTGAGCCGAAGGCAGATGCTTAACCGACTGAGTCGCCCAGGCGCCCCCAATGGATATCTTTAAATGACTGAATAGAAAAACTACTGCTTTAGCAACCACAGACCAGTCCTGCATAACTCCATCCTGCTATCATCCAAGCCCCCTTTACACTTGGCCACTTATGATTTCGCATAGATGTATATTATTCTTCTGACCATTTGCTTTTTTATTTGCTTTTTAAATGTGTGTTTAAAAATCTGGGCCATTTTGAAAAATCCCTTTGACTCTCTAAATTTTAAATTTAATTGGCTTTTGCAATCCACTTTAAGTTTTGAGCCTGATTGGAATTAATTTCTCATATTCATTCTTTTCTCATCTGTGAACTACTTGCCCTGGCTTTTGTAAGCAATTGTGGTAGTGGTGGAATTTGTATTCTGGGTCATTTGGGTTTGTGCAAGGACACTTAAGAAAATGTCAGAGAAATAGAAGAAATCCTAGTAGAAAAACAAATGACATAGCCTATTGTGTGCAGTTAATGGAAATTAAGTTTAATTTCTTCAACAGTGGATGTCTCTCAAACATAAAGCTAAGAGAGAGGCAGCCACTTAAAGGTCCCTGGAATCAGGGGTAAGCTGCGTGTTTTAGTCCCAGCGTGGTGGCTAATTGGCTCAGTAATTTTAGCTTCTGTGGATCTTACCCTGTCTGGATTTCATTTTCTTATTTCGAGTTGGTTTTGTTGATCTGTAAAGTCTCTTCCAGTTCCAGTATTATATTTGCTCTAGAAATAGTAGCTGATTTGTTCACATGGTTTTATTCTTTTGTGTTGTATTGTGCAGATGGCCTTACAAATTACTGCTTTTCTTTCTTTGAGAGTTTTTCAAACTTGAGTCATTAGTGTATGTTAAAAGTGTTTTTTGGTTATTCCTCTATACTGTATATACTATTAGATATTAATAATTTAAAAAAAAAAGTCTTAAAGTGACTGAATTCTTTTACTTAGCATTGTCCTAAGCTCTACTATCTCTGAAGTTATGGGTTTGATATGGGAGTGACATATTTTTCTAGTACACAATTAAACTAATACATAACTATTAATATATTTACTTGTATACCTCCCTAAATCTTAAAAGAATATATGCTGCTTTTGGGGAAACATTGGTGGGTTTTGGGTTTATTATGTCAACCATCCCTGTCCTCCCCTAGCATTTTTGATATGTTTTCTGTACCTGACATGCCAGTGTTCTGATTGATCTATTAAAACTAGATTGGCCACAATGAATAATTGAAACCTTTAGTGCACAAATGGACTCCCAGAATTATGATATGCTAACTGAAAGCTTGGGCAAGACACTCTGAGGGATTTCTATTCCACTTGTGTAAAATGTTCATAGCAGGAGTGGGAGGATTTGTGGGTGATGGTGGGGAAGTTCTTATGACAGATGGAAAAGGATAATGAATGGATCAAGAAACTGTTCTTTAAAAAATAATAATACACCTTACAAGTATGAAGTGTGGTTAATATTACCAGCAAGAACATGACAGTTGGAGAAGGGCACTCTCCTCCTTTGTGAGCACACACAGTAGGGCTATCATCTTGCGTAAGACCAGAGAACAGTCATGGTGCTCATCTTTCACCTGTTCAACAGCGTATTTGTTTAGTGTATGTTATGGAAGGTCCAAGATTGATGAGACATCCTTGAGCTTTGTGTTCTATTAGGTTGAGAGAATATTTACTTTAGCTTTTGTTTCCCTTAGTTTTGACCCATGAATACCCCAGGAGAATTACTACATTGGACTAAATCTCTGACTTTAGGTTCTGAATTCCTAAATGATCAAGTATCTCTTGTTTGTGTGAGTGGAAATTTGAGAAAGGATTCCATTTGTTCCTGGTAACAATATAATGACATTGGTGTCCCAGAATGAGGGGAACATAAAGCCAATTAAATACATATATATGTATATACATAATATTACAATAAAACCATATGGATATTACTGTTCACACAGAACCTAAATATCCAATTAAGAAATATCTAACTGGATGGCATTTGATGAGAAATATGCTGTTTTTCTTGTACTTTTTGTAAGTGACATGAAGCAGGGGCCATTTGTTTTTACCTCCAAGTGTCACTTTGAAATATCCATATTGTTAATAAAAAAGTCAGTTTTTATTTTTTATTTATTTTTATTTTTTAAAGATTTTATTTATTTGACAGAGCGAGAGAGCAAGCATAAGTAGTCAGAGAGGCAGGCAGAGGGAGAGAGAGAGAAGCCGACTCCCTGCCGAGCAGAGAGCCCAACTCGGGGCTTGATCCCAGGACCCTGGGATCATGACCTGAGCCAAAGGCAGCCGCTTAATGACTGAGCCACACACTGCCTCGAAAAGCCAGTTTTTAAAAAATTATTTTATACATTCATTGTCCTTAAATAACGGTGGTATAAAAGGATTCTTTCTTGTAGTGCTCATTAATTTTTTACACAGCACTCATTTTGACATTTGGAGTGGTACAGGAGCCATATTACATCTTCTGAAAATGGTGATCTTCATCTGGTACCCTTGGTTTTGTGGCCACCACCCAGAGAACAATCATTTGATAGCCTGGCTCTTGTGGCCAGTGGGGCTTGTGTTCATGGGTTTAACAGGACGGTAGCAAAGAAAGAAACAGTTCTTAACTGGCTGTCCTCCTACCTCCCAGTCTTCCCTTGAAAGAAATATATTTGCATACTTTGAAAGTCACAACCTTACAGTCTGGCTTCTGAAATCAGCCTACATCTAGGTGCTGACTGAGATCCTCTCCTTTGGGTCAATGACAGATCTTGAACATCTTCAACTACTGGGAGTCACTAAGAACAAACAAGGCTGCTTGGACAATCACAAAGGTTTGAGAAACAACCTAGAGCTGGGGCAGGGTTGAATGATAAGGTTCACCTCCTACACAAGACCACTCCATAAACAGTGGGAGAGGGGGTTGTTTTATCTAATGCACAGAAGCCAACGCAGAGAGTTAGGAAAATGAAGAAACAGAAAAACATGTTCTAAATGAAAAAAACAAGATAAAACCTCAGAAAAAGACAAGAATGAAATGAATGAAACATCCTGTTTGATGAAATGAAACAAGAGATAAATGATTTACCTGAGAAGGAGTTCAAAGTAATGGTCATAAAGATGCTCACAAGTTTAGGAGAACAATGCATAAATGAAGTGAGAATTTCAACAAAGAGATAGAAAATATGAGAAAGTACCGAACAGAAATCACAGAACTGAAGAATAAAATAACTGCACACAAAAATTCAACAGAGGGTTCAACAGCAGACTAGATGAAGCAGAAGAAAGGATTAGTGAGCTTTAGTGAACTTAAACACAGGACAGTGGAATTCATCCAGGTGGAGGAGCAAAAAGAAGCTGTCCTTCAGAATTGAAGAAAAGATAAGAAAAAGCTGAAGGAGTTCATCTAGACTGGCTTTAAAGTAAATGTTAAAGGGACTTTCTTAAGCTGAAATAAAAAGTTGCTAATTAGTAACAGGGAAACATAAAAAAATATAAATCTCACTGACAAAGTTAATTATGTAGTTAATTTCAGAATAATAATATTGTAGTGTTGGTGGGTTAATCACTTATAAGTCTAGTATGAAGGTTAAAAGACAAAAGTAGTAATAACTATAACTACAGTAATTTATTAATGGATACACAAGATAAAAAGATGTAAATTGTGACATTAGAAACATAAATGGGGGAGTAAAAATGTAGAACTTAAAATAAATTGTTACAACCCTACTACCTTTTATGTAAGCCTCTGGGTGACCACACAACAAAAACCTGTAGTAGATACACAAAAGATGAAGATAAAGGAATCTAAGTATACCACTAGAGAAAATCATCAAATCACAAAGGAAGAGAGCAAGAGTAAAAGAAAGGGACAAAGGAATTACAGAACCACTAACAAAATGGTAATAAGTCCATACCTATCAATAATTATTTTAAATGTAAATGAAAATCTTCCAATCAAAAGACATAGAGTTGCTAAGTGGATAAAAGAAAACAAGACTCAATATATGATGCTTATAAGAGACTCATTTCAGGGTTAAAAACACACACAGACTAAAAGTGAAGGAATGGAGAAAGATATTCCATGCACATAGAAACCCAACAAACGCTGGGGTAGCTATACTTAACATCAGGCAGAATAGACTTTAAAAAAAGACTGTAATAAGAGACGAAGAAGGTCATTATATAATAGAAAAGGAGATCACTCCAAAAGAGGATATAACATTTGTAAATATTTGTACACCCAACATAGGAGAACCTAAGTATGTAAAACAAATATTAACCCACCTAAAGGGAGAAATAGACAACTATACAATAATAGTGGCGGACTTCAGTACCCACTCTCATTAGTGGGTAGATCATGCAGACAGAAAACCAATAAGGAAACATAGGACTTATAACTAGACATTTACAGAACATTCCATCCACTACAATACATGTTCTTCTCAAGCACTGATGAACTTTCCCCAAGATAAGTCATATGTTAGGCCACAGAAAAAATCTTAATAAAGTTAAGAAGATTGAAATTAAGCATCTTTTCTGGTCACAATTGTATGAAACTAGAAATCGATAAGAGATGAAAACTGGAAAATTCATAAACATGTGGAGATTAAACAATGTGCTACTGAACAGCCAGTAAGTCAAAGAAGAAATCAAAAGAGAAATCAAAAAATAATCTTGAGACAAATGAAAATGGAAATACAGCATACTAGAACTTATGAGATGCAGGGAAAGCAGTTCTAAGAGGGAAGTTCATAGGGATAAACATCTAAAATTCAGAACTAAAAAATATTTCATACAAACAACCTAAGTTTACAATGCAAGGAACTAGAAAAAGAAAAATAAATGAAGCCCAAAGTTAATAGAAGGAAGGAAATAACTAGGATCACAGTGGAAATAAGTGAAATAGAGGCCGAAAAGTAAATAGAAAAGAACAATGAACCTAAGAGTTGTTTTTTTTTTTTTTTTGAAAGAGAAACAGAATAGACACATCTTTAGATAGACTTACCAAGAAAAAAAGTGAGAAGACTCAATATAAATAAAGTCAGAAATGAAAGATGGGCTGTTACAACTATATTTTAGAAATATAAATTATAGGACTACTATGAACAATTGCATGCCAACAAATTAGACAACTTAGAAGAAGTAGACAATTTCCTAGAAACATACAATCTAACTAACACTGAATTATGAAGAAATAGAAAATCTGAACAGACATGGGGCACCTGGGTGGCTCAGTTGGTTAAGTGTCCCGACTCTTGATTTCAGCCCAGGTCTTGATCTCAGTGTTGTGAGTTCAAGCCCTGCGTTGGGCTCCATGCTGGGTGTGGAGCCTACTTAAAAGTTAAAAAAAAATCTGAACAGACCAATAATGAATAAGGAGATTGAAGCAGTAATCACAAACCTCCTAATAAACAAAAGTCCAGGACCAGATTGCTTCACTGGTGAATTCCTCCAGACATTTAAAGAATTAATACCAATCCTTCTCAGATTTTTCCAAAAAACAGAAGAGGAGGGCGCACTTTTAAAGTCATTTTACAAGGTCAGCGTTACCATGCTGCCAAAACCAGACAAAGACAATACAATGAAAGAAAATTAGTCTTTTTTTTTTTTAAGATTTAATTTATTTATTTGACAGAGAGAGAGCACAAGCAGGGCGGGAGCGGCAGGCAGAGGGAGGAGCAGACTCCCCCCTGAGCAAGGAGCCCAATGCGGGACTCGATCCCAGAACCCTGGGATCATGACCTGAGCCAAAGGCAGATGCCCAACCGACTGAGCCACCCAGGCACCCCTACAGTCGTTCTTTAGAGATATTTCAGGTGCAGTTCCAGACCACCATAATAAAGTGAATATCACAATAAAGTGAGTCAAATGATTTTTTTGGATTCCTAGTGCACATAAAATTTATGTTTGTGGTATACTGTAGTCTATTAAGTGTGCAATAGCATTATGTCTAAAAAAAACCCCAATGTACATACCCTAATTAAAAATTCTTTATTGCTAAAAAATGCTAAGCATCATCTGAGCTTTCAGTGAGTTGTAATCTTTTTGCTGGTGGATGGTCTTGTCTCTGTTGCTGGCTGCTGACCGTTTAGGCTGGTGGTTGCTGAAAGTTGGGGTGGCTGTGACAATTTCTTAAAATAAGACAATGATGAAGTTTGCAGCATCAATTGACTCTTCCTCTCACAATTGATTTCTCTAACATGCAATGCTGTTTGATAGCATTTTACCGATAGTTGAACTTCTTTTAAAACTGGAGTCCATTTTCTCACCCCCTGCCACTGCCTTATCACTAAGTTATGTCATATTCTAAGTCCTCTGTTGTTATCGCAACAGTCTTCACGGTATCTTCCCTGGAGTAGGTGCCATGTCAGGAAACCACTTTCTTTGCTCATCTGTAAGAAGCAACTCCTCATCTGTTCAAGTTTGTCATGCGATGGCAGCAGTTCTGCCCCATCTTCAGGCTCCAATTCTAATTCTAGTTCTCTTGCTATTTCCACCACACATTACTTCTCCAATGAAGTCTCGAACCTTCAATTTGTAAAAAATGCAATTTCTGTGAAGTGTAAGAAGATGAAGCACAAAAAATGAGGTATGACTATAGTGCAGGCTGTTATCCCTGTTGAGCATAGATGCAGGAATCCCCAACAAATATTAGCAAACTGAATTCAGCAGTGCATTAAAGGGATCATACACTGTGGCCAAATGGGATTTATTCTAGGGTTTCAGGGATGGTTCAACATCTGTAAATCAATGTGAGACACTATATCACCATAATGAAGGATAAAATCATATGATCTCAATAGATGTAGAAAAAGCATTTGACAAAATTCAACATCCGTTTATGGTAAAAACTCTCAACAAAATATGTATAGAGTGTATGTACCTCCATGTAATAAAGGCCATATATGACAAACCCACAACTAACATCACACTCAATGATGAAAAACTGAAAGCTTTTTTTTTTGTTTTTTTCTAAGATCAAGAACTAGACAAGGATGACTCTTCTTGTCACTTTCATTTAACATATTACTGGAAGTCCTATCCAGAGCAATTAGACCCAAAAAAGGTATCCAAATTGGAAAGCAAGAAGTAAAACTATCTTTATTTGCAGATGACATGATATTATTTATAGTAATCCATAAAGACGCAGCCAAAAAACTGCTAGAACTAATTAATAAATTCAGTGAAGTTGCAGGATGAAAAATCAATATACAAAAATCTGTTATGTTTCTATACACTAGTAATAAACTGCCAAAACCAGAAATATTAATTTGGGTTAGTACCCAAAATATATAAAGACTCCATAAGAGTCAATTAAAAAAATCAATTAAAAATACGAAGAACTGAAGCTATGTAAATATCCTCTTTCTCATTATATTTAGCCCTACTAACTTTAGAATCCATTGATAATTATTGCCTGAAATGATTACTACTTTGGTGTTTGCCAAATGGTCATTTTCTTT
Source organism: Phoca vitulina (assembly GCF_004348235.1). Taxonomy (NCBI): domain Eukaryota; kingdom Metazoa; phylum Chordata; class Mammalia; order Carnivora; family Phocidae; genus Phoca; species Phoca vitulina. Next base: position 6,193,199 of record NW_022589734.1, read on the forward strand.
GTCCATCATTTCTTCTTAAGTTGTTTAGAATTTTATTATTAGGAAGGCCTTTACCTTCTCTCATATATATTTATTCAATTAATTATATCAGTATGACTTTGTGGATATTTATTTTGTGGGTTATTGTTCCTTACTAAAATTATTTATTTTGACCCCTGTTTGCCCATTGGGAGCCCCTTCAAGTAGTCTCCTGTTTCTTTTGACACGTTTACATCATTTTTTGGCCCCACATCGTATCTCAGGTTCATGGTGTGCTTTCCCTGCCCCAGCCCTGGAATCATTCATTTTTTTAAGGAGCCCTGCTTTTTCATTAAAAAATGGTGTTTAGAAACCCAGCCTTGATTATATTATTGCTATTGGGATGTCCATTGCTTCTGTCAATGGCCAGAACTAGGAAATAGATGTACATGTACTTTTATTTATTTATAAATCTGTGTATGTGTAAAAAATATGAATTTATATGGATACCTCCATTCCATCTCATTATGACATGAGTCTTTCTAGCTCTCCTCATGTTTTTGTTTTTGGACAGAGTTAATAACCTGGTTCTCCTTATCCACAATATATTTGCTTACTTGATCAGTTCTAGAATAAACATTGGGTAGTTTCAGAAATGTTAACATATACTTCTGTGGAAAAAAAATTTACATGCTGGCATACAGTATTTGCTATTATTTTGTGTTTAAGAAAATAGTTAAGATAACTTTTCAAATTTACTTTGGTCAGTTCTTTTCTACCCTCTTCAGTATGGCAGTGTTATTTATTAAGAATAGAATTAGCTCTGTTGTTACTGATGGTATTCCATTTTGAGTTCTCAACATGTCTGGGTGGATTTTAATTATTATTTTTAATTTTTTGAGTAGATAAAATATCACCATGATTCTAAAAGTCAGAACTATACAAAAAAGTTTACTTCGAAAAGTTACTCTCGTCTCATCCCCACTCCCACCACCTCCTTCTTTTTACTCTGTTTCCACTCACCGAGTCTTTTTGGTCTGCATTGTTTTTTTTTTTTTTAAAGATTTTATTTGACAGAGAGAGACACAGTGAGAGAGGGAACACAAGCAGGGGGAGTGGGAGAGGGAGAAGCAGGCTTCCCGCTGAGCAGGGAGCCCGATGCGGAGCTCGATCCCAGGACCCTGGGATCATGACCTGAGCCGAAGGCAGACGCTTAATGACTGAGCCACCCAGGCGCCCCTTTTCGGTCTGCATTGTGTTACCACCTACTTTCCTTTACAAAATTAGTCTCTTAGTTTGTGGTTCATCTTTTCTATGCTGTTTTTTCATTTTTGTTTTATACAAATGAACAGATTTGTGTACATTTTATAATTTGCCCCTTTTTTACATGAAAAGCAACATAATTGACTTTTTAAAAATATTTTATTTATTTATTTGAGAGAGAGAGAACAGAGAGGGAGAAGCAGACTCCCTACTGAGCAGGGATCCCGATGCGGGGCTTGATCCCAGGGCCCTAGGATCATGACCTGAGCTGAAGGTAGATGCTTAACTGACTGAGCCACCCAGGTGCCCTGCATAATTGATTTTTTTAAAAGTAGCATATGATATGTGCTTTTTTTGCACTTTGCTTTTTTCACTTAACATTGTACCTTGGGAATCATTGCATATCAGTTCAGAGAGGTCTTCATTCTTTGTTGTATCTGCAAAGTACTCCATTGTATGGATAGATCATAGTTTAACTTCTCTGTTATTTTTGGACATTTCTTTGTTTCCAGTATGTTGTAGTTACAAACAATGCTACAATGAAAACCTTGAACATAGGTATTAGATCTGGAGGTTTATCTTCAGGGTAAATAGAAGTGGAAGGATTGGGTCAGGAGGTGAACACATATATAGTTTCATTAGATATTGCCAAATTTGCCACCAAAAGGGTTCTACCAGTGTCTATATTTCTGTCAACAATCTATGTGAGTACAAGTTTTCCCAAGCCCCACCAGAAGAATGTGTTTTGCTTTTTAATTTCTACTAATGTCATAGATTAGAAATAATATGCCAGTGTTGTTTTAATTTGCATTTCTCTTTTGAATATCTTTCACATGTTAAGGGTCATTTTCATATCGTTTTTTGGTGAATTGTGTACTCATGTATTTTACTCATTTTTCTAGTGACGTTTTGTCAATTCTTAAAAGTTCCTTATTTATTTGGGTATTGCCCTTTGTCCTATTGTTGCCTAGAAAATTTTTTCTTTCTTTTTCTTTTTTTTAATTTCCATGTAGAAGGGCCTGTGTGTTTTCTTCTTTTTTGTTAATGGATTTTAGTTTGTAGTATTACAGTCAGAATGTAGCTTATTATTTCTTATTATGGGACGGACATACTTCTTATTTCTTCCTAATGGAACATACTTACATTTTTATTGCAGTCTGATGTATGATCAATTTTTGTTCATGTTGTCTGGGTCCTTGAGATGAAAGTGTATTTTATACGTTAGGGGAGCAAGATATATATATATATAATTCCCTTTATTAGTTATGTTTTTTAGGCCTTCTGTCTTCTTAGTTGATTTTGTGTACTTGATTTTATACTAAGAATGGTGTATTAAATTCTCCCAGTATTAGTGTGTCTAAGTGTGTCTTTTGCATCTCCTAAGGATTTTTCTAAATAATGTGGTTACTGTCTTATTTGATTTGTAAATATTGGTAAGTACTGTGTATTCATTATGATTTGAAAATTTTATTTATTTTTAAAGATTTTATTTATTTATTTGACAGAGAGAGAGAGAAAGAGAGCGAGTGAGCACAAGCAGGGGGAGCAGGAGAGGGAGATGCCGGTTTCCCATTGAACAGGGAGCCCGATGTGGGGCTCGATCCCAGGACCCTGGGATCATGACCTGAGCCGAAGTCAGATGCTTAACTGAGCCGCTGGTGCCCCGTGATTTGAAAATTTTAGAATTAATATGTCTTCTTTTTCATGTTTAGTGGTTTTTTTGGTTTTTTTTTTGCTTGAATTTTACCTTTTCTGATTTCATGATTGCTGTGCTTAATGTTTTGTTTCCATTTGTTTGTTATACTCTCTCTGTTCCTTTATTTTTAACATTGTTTTAGGTGTGTTTCTTATAAACAGCATATAGTTGGGTCCTGCTTTGTGATCATATTTAATGTCTTGTTTTGTTTCTTTTAGACGAGGTGAATCAAGTCCATTCACACATATTGATATGTCTGATATGTTTGGTCTCAACTTTGTCATAATATTGTGTAGTTATGTATTATTTTATATTCAGCATATTTCCTTCTCTACCAGATATATTTTATTTTATTTTATTTTTTACTTATTTTTTTTATGTTATGTTAATCACCATACATTACATCATTAGTTTTTGACGTAGTGTTCCATGATTCCTTGATTGAGTATAACACCCAGTGCTCCATGCAATACATGCCCTCTTTAATACCCATAACTAGGCTAACCCATCCCCCCACCCCCTCTTCTCTAGAACCCTCAGTTTGTTTCTCAGAGTCCATAGTCTCTCATGGTTCATCTCCCCCTCTGATTTCCCCCCCTTCATTCTTCCCTTCCTGCTATCTTCTTCTGCTTCTTTTTTTTTTTAACATATGATGTATTATTTGTTTCAGAGGTACAGGTCTGTGATTCAACAGTCTTACACAATTCACAGCGCTCACCACAGCACATACCCTCCCCAATGTCCATCACCCAGCCACCCCATCCCTCCTCCCACCCCCCCACCACTCCAGCACCCCTGTTTGTTTCTTGAGATTAAGAATTCCTCATATCAGTGAGGTCATATGATACATGTCTTTCTCTGATTGACTTATTTTGCTCAGCATAATACTCTCCAGTTCCATCCACATCGTTGCAAATGGCAAGATTTCATTCCTTTTGATGGCTTCATAATATTCCATTGTATACATATACCACCTCTTCTTTATCCATTCATCTGTCGATGGACATCTTGGCTCTTTCCACAGTTTGGCTATTGTGGACATTGCTGCTATAAACATCGGGGTGCACGTACCCCTTCGGATCCCTACATTTGTATCTTTGGTGTAAATACCCAGTAGTGCAATTGCTGGTTCATATGGTAGCTCTATTTTCAACTTTTTTTTTTTTTTTTTAAGATTTTATTTATTTATTTGACAGAGAGAGACACAGTGAGAGAGGGAACACAAGCAGGGGGAGCGGGAGAGGGAGAAGCAGGCTCCCGGCTGAGCAGGGAGCCCGATGCGGGGCTCGATCCCAGGACCCTGGGATCATGACCTGAGCCAAAGGCAGACGCTTAACGACTGAGCCACCCAGGCGCCCCCTATTTTCAACTTTTTGAGGAAGCTCCATACTGTTTTCCAGAGTGGCTACACCAGCTTGCATTCCCACCAACAGTGTGGGAGGGTTCCCCTTTCTCCACATCCCTGCCAACATCTGTCATTTCCTGACTTGTTAATTTTAGCCATTCTGACTGGTGTGAGGTGGTATCTCATTGAGTTTTTGATTTGGATTTCCCTGATGCCGAGTGATGTTGAGAACTTTTTCATGTGTCTGTTGGCTATTTGCATGTCTTCTTTGCAGAAATGTCTGTTCATGTCTTCTGCCCATTTCTTGATTGGATCATTTGTTCTTTGGATGTTGAGTTTAAGAAGTTCTTTATAGATTTTGGATACTAGCCCTTTATCTGATATGTCATTTGCAAATATCTTCTCCTATTGTGTCGGTTGTCTTTTGGTTTTGTTGACTGTTTCTTTTGCTGTGCAAAAGCTTTTTATCTTGATGCAGTCCCAATAGTTCATTTTTGCCCTTGCTTCTCTTGCCTTTGGCGATGTTTCTAGGAAGAAGTTGCTGCGGCTGAGGTCGAAGAGGTTGCTGCCTGTGTTTTCCTTTAGGATTTTGAGGGACTCCTGTCTCACATTTAGGTCTTTCAACCATTTTGAGTCTATTTTTGTGTGTGGTGTAAGGAAATGGTCCAGTTTCATTCTTCTGCATGTGGCTATCTAATTTTCCCAACACCATTTGTTAAAGAGACTGTCTTTTTTCCATTGGACAATCTTTCCTGCTTTGTCGAAGATGAGTTGACCATAGAGTTGAGGGTCCGTTTCTGGGCTCTCTATTCTGTTCCATTGATCTATGTGTCTGTTTTTGTGCCAGTACCATACTGTCTTGATGATGAGAGCTTTGTAATAGAGCTTGAAGTCCGGAATTGGGATGCCGCCAGCTTTGCTTTTGAATAGTTGTGTTTTCATTTTCATTGGTTTCCATGAATTTTTTAAATTCTTCTTTAATTTCCTGGTTGACCCATTCATTCTTTAGTAGGATGCTCTTTAGCCTCCATGTATTTGAGTTCTTTCCGACTTTCCTCTTGTGATTGAGTTCTAGTTTCAAAGCACTGTGGTCTGAAAATATGCAAGGAATGATCCCAGTCTTTTGGTACCAGTTGAGACCTGATTTGTGACCTAGGATGTGATCTATTCTGGAGAATGTTCCATGGGCACTAGAGACGAATGTGTATTCTGTTGCTTTGGGATGGAATGTTCTGAATATATCTGTGAAGTCCATTTGGTCCAGTGTGTCATTTAAAGTCTTTATTTCCTTTTTTGCTTAGATGATCTGTCCATTTCAGTGAGGGGGGTTAAAGTGCCCCACTATTATTGTATTGTTGTTGATGTGTTTCTTTGCTTTTGTTATTAATTGACTCATATAATTGGCTGCTCCCATGTTAGGGGCATAGATATTTACAATTATTAGATCTTTTTGGATAGACCCTTTAAGTAGGATATAGTGTCCTTCCTCATCTCTTATTATAGTCTTTGGTTTAAAATCTAATTTGTCTGATACAAGGATTGCCACCCCAGCTTTCTTTTGGTGACCATTAGCATGGTAAATGGCTTTCCCCACCTTCACTTTCAATCTGGGGGGTGTCTTTGGGTCTAAAATGAGTCTCTTGCAGACAGCATATCGATGGGTCTTGTATTTTTATCCAGTCTGATAGCCCGTGTTTTTTGATTGGGGCATTTAGCCCATTTACATTCAGGGTAAGTATTGAAAAATATGAATTTAGTGCCATTGTATTGCCTGTACATTGTGACTGTTACTGTATATTGTCTGTGTTCCTTTCTGGTCTATGTTACTTTTAGGCTCTCTCTTTGCTTAGAGGACACCTTTCAATATTTCTTGTAGTTTCGTGTTTGCAAATTCCTTTAGCTTTTGTTTGTCCTGGAAGCTTTTTATCTCTCCTTCTATTTTCAATGACAGCCTAGCTGGATACAGTATTCTTGGCTGCATATTTTTCTCATTTAGTGCTCTGAATATATCATGCCAGTCCTTTCTGGCCTGCCAGGTCTCTGTGGATAGGTCTGTTGCCAATCGAATGTTTTTACCATTGTAGGTTACAGATCTCTTGTCCCGAGCTGCTTTCAGGATTTTCTCTTTGTCTCTGAGACTCATAAGTTTTACTATTAGATGTCGGGGTGTTGACCTATTTTTATTGATTTTGAGAGGGGTTCTCTGTGCCTCCTGGATTTTGATGCCTGTTTCCTTCCCCAAATTAGGGAAGTTCTCTGCTATAATTTGCTCCAATACACCTTCTGCCCCTGTCTCTCTTTCTTCTTCTTCTGGGATCCCAATTATTCTAATATTGTTTCATCTTATGGTATCACTTACCTCTCGAATTCTTCCCTCGTGTTCCAGTAGTTGTTTATATCTTTTTCTCGGCTTCTTTATTTTCCATCATTTGGTCTTCTATATCACTAACTCTCTCTTCTGCCTCATTTATCCTAGCAGTTAGAGCCTCCATTTTTTTGATTGCACCTCATTAATAGCCTTTTTGATTTCAACTTGGTCAGACTTTAGTTCTTTTATTTCTCCAGAAAGGGTTTCTCTAATATCTTCCATGCCTTTTTCAATTCCAGCTAGTATCTTTAAAATCATCATTCTGAACTCTAGTTCCGATATCTTACTAATGTCCATATTGATTAGGTCCCTGGCAGTCTTACTGCCTCTTGTTCTTTTTTTTGAGGTGATTTTTTTCCGTCTTGTCATTTTGTCCAGAGGAGAGTAGATGAATGAGGGAACAAAATGCTAACAGGCTAACAACATCCCCCGAAAAATATACACTAAACAAATCAGAAGAGACCTGACACCGGGGGAAAAGAAAGGGAAAGAAAGAAAAAAGAAAAAGAAAAAGATAAAAACAGACCAAAAAAAAAAACCAGAATATGATCAAATATGATCAGGCTGGTGCATAGATCAGTGCCACACACTAGATTTTGGGCATATTTTGGTCTGTTAGAAGATTTTTTTATTTATTTTTATTTATTTATTCATGAGAGACAGAGAGAGAGAGAGAGAGACAGAAAAAGGCTCCCAAGGAGCAGGGAGCCCGAGGCGGGACTCGATCCCAGGACCCTGGGATCATGACCTGAGCCGAAGGCAGTTGGTCTGTTAGAAGAAAGTGCCTTTCAAAATTTTAAAGAAAGAAAATCTTATATATGTACAAAAATAAGGGTTAGTACGATGAAGGGATGGAATATGACTATAAAGATGAAAATTATAAATGATTTTATATAAGGAATTGATAAGATAAGAATTTGGTTGAAAAAAGAAAGAAGAGGATTTAAAAAAAAAAAGAGAATGTGATCAGGCAGGAGACTAGAACAAAGGCATACACTAGAGATTTAGGGTATATTTTGGGCTGTTAGAAGAAACTATATCCCAAAATTTTAAAGAGAGAACAACTTATATATATATATATATATATATATATATATATATAAATAAAGTTAACTACTATGAAGGGATAGAATATGACTCTAAAAATGAAAAATAAAGAAGATTTTGTAAACAAGCGATTGATAAGATGTTGGTTGAAAAAGGGAAAAAGATAAATTGAAAAACAAAAAAGAAAAAGAAAGTTAAAAAAAAATTAACTTTGAAAGACTGGAGAATCATGGGGAAAAAGCCATGAATTCTATGTGCAGTATTCCCCTAGTGCTTGAGTTCTGCTGTTCTCATTCATTGGTAAACTTGGTCTTGGCTCGCTGTTCTTGCTGATCTTCTGGGGGAGGGGCCTGTTGCAGTGGTCCCCAAATGTCTTTGCTAGAGGCGGAATTGCCCCACCCTTGCCAGGTCCGGGCTAAGTAATCTGCTTGGGTTTGCTCTCAGGAGCTTTTGTTCCCTGCAAGCTTTCCGTACAGCTTTGGAGGATGGGAGTGAAAATGGCGGCTTCCCAATCTCTGCCTCAGAGGAGCTGAGAACTCAGGGCCCCACTCCTCAGTGAGCCACCAGAGAAAAGCAGTCAGTCACTCCCGTCTCCCCGGTCTCCGGCCGCACTCTGTGCTCACCCGCCCGGCCTGTGACTGAGCATTTCTTTATCTGGCACCCGACCCTGTGTGGAGTCTCCAAACCCAGCAGATCTCTGCGTTGCGCTACTGTGCCGCTCCTCCCGGGGGAGGAAGGGGAGTCTCCCTGGATCTGCCGCTTGTTGGGTCCCTGCTGGAGGAGCAGTGGCCCGACTGTGCCGCGGATCACGGTTTATGGCAACCCCGAGCTGAGAGCTCACTCCTCAGCTCCATCTCGGCAGCGGCTTCCCTGCTCTGATACCTGGGAGCTCTGCCGCACTCAGGCACCCCTGGTCTCTCTGTGACCCCGAGGGTCCTGAGACCACACTGCCCCAGTGAGGGTTCCACCCCCCGCTTAGCCACTGGAGCGTCGTCCCTCAGCAGAGCCGACTTCTAAAATTCCGATTTTGTGCTCTGCTGGTCTATCACTTGCCAGTAGCGGCTGATGGAGGCTCCCTCCCCAGCCGTCTATCCTCCCGAATAGTGCCTCGGATTCACTTCTCTGCATGTCCTACCTTCCCGAAAGTGGTCGGTTTTCTGTTTGGAGAGTTGCTGCTATTCTTTTCTTCAATCTCCTGTTGCTCCTCCCTCCTATTTTGTTTTTTGCTTTTAAATTATTTTTTGCCTTTCTGAAAGGTTCATAGTTCTGTTTTAACGGTAACTTTTGTATTTACTTCTTTTTAAAGCTCTCATTTCACTGTTTTCTTGATTAACTTACTAGTTTGTTTGAAAGGTGGTCTTTAACTATTACCTATCTTGTATACAGTAACCAATGTGTGTATTTCACTTTTCACTTCTACTCCCTCTCCTTCCATTTCTTGTTCCATTATTTCTGTTTTCTTTTAGTCTCAAATCTATAATTTTATACATTAATGTGTTATTCATCATTAATGTGTGGTGGGTTTTTTTGGTTGAATATTTCCCAATTATCTTTTGCTTGAATAAGATGCTTTGGTGAATTCTTCAAAAAGAGCTCTTTAATGTGAAATTCCCCATGTTCTTGTATGTTTACAGTTTTTTCTATAGACCTGATATGCAAAAGCCAGTGTTGCTGGGTATAAAATTCTTGGTTCATAACTTTTTCTTTGTTTTTTGAAAAAAATTTATTATTATTGAATTGTTTGAAAATATAGCTCCATTATTGCCCTGTTTTGTATGTTGTTTTGAAGAGTCTGATGCTAGTCTAATTTCTTTGCCTTTCTAATTAATTTGATCATTTTGCCTGGAGGCCTAGGGGATTTTTTTTCCTCTTCGTCTTTTAGGTCTGGTAGTGTTTACCAACATATGTCTTATGTTTTGTCCTCCCAGGTGTATTTTCTCAAGTACTTATTTTATCTAGTGCACAATAGTTCTGCTCTTGCGTTCTGTTTCTCCTCTTTCAGGGACTTCGAATTATATACATGTTATTCCTTCTTTGCATGGCTTCCGTTTCCACCACTTTCTCTCTTGACTCTTCTTTCTTCACCTCATTGTTCTTACCTTGGTTGTCTTCCTGCTTTTCTTCAATGCCCTGATTAAATCTTCACTGAGGCCTTTCTTTCCTGTGTACTTTGTAATTTAGACTTACATTCTGAGATAAATTTCTTCTCTTTCCTTCCTTAGTTCAATCAACTCTGTTTTCATTTCTTCCTGTTTTCCATACATTTTTGTCTTAATTTTTGAGTTTCTGACTCAAGCAGTTATTTATACCCCCAAATGCTTGTTTTAGTGTATTTAATTTAGTCTTAAAGTATTATTTTAACCTTCTTCTGCTGCTGCTTCTTGACTTTCTTTTTGAGGAAAAGGGAAAAGGGTTATATTTTCATCAGTTCAACTGTATTGAATGGTTTCCTGATTTTGTGGGGGGCGGCAATAATTCTCTGTAGCTTTATTTCATTTTCTTCTGTTACTTTTTGTGGGTTTTTGGTTGTTCAGAAGAATTTGTAGGTTGTCTTGGTGCCCTCTTCTGTTAGTGCAGCAAAGTGCAGAGTTTTCAGTGGAATTTTTTGTGTTTTTTGGATTTTTTTTGGTGAGGTGGGGAAGGGAATGATTTTATAAATCCTCTAAGTGTTTAGGTTTGCTTTATTTTATGGAACTCTAAGTTTTCTCTTTTGCTTTTTTTTACTCCTCCCCACCCAGTTGCCAAAGGATGTCTTTCGTAATTTTCATCTTTTTCTCTTCCCTTGTAACCATGCCTTTTGAGGACTGACTGTCACTTTTAATTCGTCATGCTGTCCCTTCCTTGTCCCTAGTCACATCTCCTAGAATACTTGTAGTACTTTCACACTTATGGCACTTACTCTTTCTAGTGGTGATTTTAGATCAACTTTAATACCTCACTAGTTCCCCTTCTCTCTTCCCCTCTATTTTTCTCAGCTTGCCCTGGCTTATCTCAAAGGTAATAAGTGGGATGCGAATATAATAGCTCCTTTTCTCTGGGATTTATTTAACTTGCGTGCCTGACTTCCTTCCTTCCTTCCTTCCTTCCTTCCTTCCTTCCTTCCTTCCTTCCTTCCTTCCTTCCTTTTTACGAGCAATCATTTTAAAATGTGGGCATTGTCTATTTCATGTGAGGGCATGGTGTTTAATAGTTTTATTTGCTTTTTTTGTTCTCAGTTACTTTTAGAATAGGTGTTGAAAGGCATAGACTTTGGCAGCTGCATTGTCTTCAGCTCTCATAGGACTAATTTGAGTTCTAGGATGGTAGAATTTTTTTCTGAGAAGATTTTGGTTTGATTTGCTGGGCACTTAGAGGAGCTACCAGTCTGTGATTGCCTTAGTCCATGTTCACAGCCTGAGGTTCTATCTCTTGCCCAGGTAATGTGACCCCTAACTGCAAGTCTGTACAAGAATATTGTATTCATCCTTATCACGGGATAAGTCCTTTAGGACTATTTATTTGATAGCCCAACTTGGTCAGGCACTGTGGACTTTCACTTGAGCCTTATTTGCCATGGTAAGCTGTCACAACCAACATTCAGCTTTTCGGTTGATACATTGGATATGGAAATATTCTCAGTGTTTCTCTCTGGCTTATGCTGGGCTTTTTTTTTTTTTTCTTTCTGGTTTTGTGCTTTCTTGTACAGTTTTAAGTTATTCCTCTCTATTGTGTTAGTTCTATGCTTTTAAGAATTTTTGTATATTCTAGTAGATTTATGAGGTTCTAATTATTCAGCCCAATATTACTGGAAACAGCAGTTGACTTTTTTTTGTTAAAACATTTAAAAAAATTTTTTTTTTTGGACATTAGGTGGAAAGAATGATAGATTCATTTGCTCAGTTATCCATCTTGAGTCCTCTCCTAGAAGGTGAAGATCTACTTTGTTGTTAAAGATGGGGACACTTTATTTTAGTGGTAAAACAGCTTATGACTAATAACAGGTGTGATTAATAATGATGATTGTGATGATAATCAAAATTATTTAGCCATTGCAATGTGCTATGCTTTTCATATATTTATTTAATTATCACAAAGTCTCTTAATTTAGTGTTATTATATCTACTTTACAAATCATTACCTGAAACTTATCTACCATAATACTTGTCCTGGTTCACTCTGATAGTAAATGGCAAAAATATGTTTCAGGTCCTGTCCTGGGCTTTGGAGATAACAAGGTTAAGCAAAGTCCAACATGCTTCCTGCCTTCATGAACTTTACAGAATTTAATTCTTGGATTATACTTTCTTACATAGTCTCAGGTCACACTGTAAGGACTCTGTAGGATGGTCAGGAATATAATTTTAGAGTCTGAAAGCCTGATTCACTGATATTTGCACTAGCATTGAAGATAATGTCTCTTTTGAGGAAATGACCATAAGTTAAGCCAAAGTAAAATGAAGAGATGAGAAAAGATCAGAACAGCATATTTTAATTCCCTAAAGACTCTCCATTACATGTAGCACAGTGCTTTGTTCAAAGTCAGTAGTAAATAAATGTTACTTTCAGTATGTTCATTGACTAGAAGACTTAACGAATTTTATTCCCACACTATGTTTTTTCATGTAGGCTGGCCAGGATACTATTTTTATTTATGCATGTTATTTCTCTTGGTTTACAGTTATTTGCTGGCATGAAGGATGGAGAAAGCCTACAGCTCTTTGAACAGAGTTCTCGCTCTGCCTATAAACAAGAGACACATACCATGGAGGCCATGAAGCTCATCGAGTTTGACCTTAAGCAAACACTTACCAAACTTGTGATACATATTTTTGGAGATGGTAGGTATCAAATGACTTTGTCTTTCTTTGGGGGATTAAATATTTAACAAATACCATCTTTCTTGAAGTCATTAAGTCTAGGTGTGCCTAGATATTTTTAGTCTAAGTTGTGGCTTAGTGTTTTTCATCCTCCGTGAGGTAGAACTTATGGATTTGCTGGTTCATTTCACTTGAGGAGCAGGAGGACATGAAAATGGAATTAACTTGAGAAAGAAAAATGATTACAGCCTTTGATAAGAATGATAATGGATTAGGATCGTGGAGAGAAAGTCTATTGGCTGATTAGTATTATTTTATTACTACATTATCATTAATATAGTACTTGGATTGATGGGGCAAGATTCTCAACCATGTGAGTTGGCCCAGTGGAAAATTTTGTATGTTGGCATACTGATTACTGTTATCAATAGCAAACATATTAACAGTGAATTTCCTGGAGGCAGAACAATCTTTTTAAGACCTGGATTCTCACTTTAGTCATTTACTCTCCCTTATATCTCCAGGATAATTTTTTGTCTGTAATGCCCCCCACCCCCTTCACTATTTCTAATTTACTTGAGGCAGTATTTTGCTTATTTTTAGAAACATGTAAAGAGAAGGTTAGGGGATTTTTTTTTTTAATTGTGACCTGTATTTTATTTTTTAATTTATTTTATTTTTTAAAGATTTAATTACTTATCTGACAGAGAGAGAGAGAGAGAGAGAGAGAGCACAATCAGGGGAAGCGGCAGGCAGAGGGAGAGGGAGAAGCAGGCTCCCGGCCGAGCAAGGAGCCTGATGTGGGGTTCGATCCCAGGACCCTGGGATCGTGATATGTTCTGAAGGCAGATGCTTAACTGACTGAGCCATCCAGGCACCCCAATCGTGACCTATTTTTTAAAGGATGTTTAGAAGACAGAAGCCTAGCATGGTTAGGATTCTCTTATTCTCCTACTATTCTTACAAAATTTTTTAAGGAACAGCTTTATTGAGTTATAATTGATACAAAATAAGCGATACATATTTAAAATGTACAAGCTGCTCTTTTATGAGTTTTGACATATGTATGCACCTATGAAACCACCAGCAGAATCAAGATAATGAACATGTCTATCACCCAAAAAAGTTTCTTTCTGTTCCTTGATAATCTCTCCTTCCTGCTCTTCCTTACGGTTCCTTATCCCAGGACATCAGTGATCTACCTTCTGTTATTATTGATTAGTTTATACCTTCTAGATTTTTATAAATGGAATCCTATGATATGTACCCTATTTTTTTGGGGGGGGTGGGGCTTACTATAATTATTTTAAGATCCATCCATATTGTAGTGTATATCAGTAGTTCATTTCTTTTTATTGCTCAGTGGTATTCCATTCCATAGTTTATTTATTCATCTACACATTCATATTTGTTTATTCATCTACCCATTGATAGACATTTGGATCATTTCCAGTGTTTCACTATTACAAGTAAAGTTATGCACATTCATGCACAAGTCATTGTAAGAACACATGCTTTTATTTTGCTTTGGTAAATACCTAAGAGTGGAATGGCTACACCATATGGTAGTTGTATTTTAACTTTCTAAGAAGCCACTGAACTATTAGCTGATGTGGTTGTGCCATTTTACATTCCTTTCAATAGTGTATGAAAATTCCAGTTGCTCTATGTCTTCAACAACACTTAGTATGTTCAATCATTTTATTTTATTTTTATTTATTTATTTTTTGGGGGGAGAGAGAGAGAGGTGAGTAGGGGCAGAGGGAGAGGGAGAGAGAATCTTAAGCAGGCTCCATGCTCAGTGTGGAGTCTGAGGTAGGACTTGATCTCATGACCCTGAGTCCATGACTTGAGCCGAAATCAAGAGTCAGACACATAATTGACTGAGTCACCCAGGCGCCCCTGGTCAATCATTTTAATTTTAGACATTCTAATAGGAACATAGTGGTATGTCAAAGAAGCATTCAGCATATATAAAGAACGCCTCCAAATAAACAAGCAAAAAATCAACCTAAGAAATGGGTAGACATTTGGTGAAGGTGACAAATGGTGTAACTAGAATGACTAGTGAACATAGAAAAAGATGTTCACCCTTATTAGTAACAAGGGAAAAGCAAATGAAAACCACTGTGAGTTATTGATTGTCATTTTTCATATGTGAAAACCTACATACCTAACATTTGTAAGTGTTGACAAAGATAACAGAAAAATAGGATGAAATACATAGTGTTGGCTGTATGTACGAGTCTCAGTTATCATTCCCCCAGCTGGAAGTTGAGTGTTCACCTACTATTAATTTATGTCTATTTTTTTGTACCTCCAGATTTCCCTACTTATGTGTGAGTTCAAATTGTATTTACAAAGGTTCTTGTTCTAATTCATTAAGCCTCTGCTGCCCTGTTTTAGCAAGGTTTATTAGAGCATCTCCACTGCTGTATTGTAAAATGAATAGTTAATGTAATATTTAAGAAACCACTAAATAATCCTGTATATTCTTTATATTCCTGTCGTTTTAAAAAGAGTACATCAACTTCCTGCTACTGTCTATTTCCAGGAGGCAGAAAACGGTATTAGGGAGGAGGTACAAATCAGGCTTCCAAGTGTGTTCATAGTGTTTTATTAAAATCAAAAAGATATGAAGTTAAATATGACAGAATGTTACGATTTCATAAAACTGAATGGTGGGTGCATGGATGTTTGCTATTTTCTATTTCTGTCTCTTGGTATGAAATATTTTGTATTAAAATGATGTAATAGTGAAACAGGTTTCAGATAGAGATTGCTGATGGGAAAATCCTATTATGACCAGTTTCTCTTTACCTTCATGATAAAAGAAAGGATTTGTGTTGGAGGGAGATGGATTGTGTTGTTCAGGCCATTTTCAAGGCAGGTTAGGGTAGAAGGGATGGTAGTATTGCAGGGAGAGATAGCGTTCCTTCTCCAGTAGCTTTACAAACAGATTGAGGACCATCTGAATTTTCCCACTGTCAAACCATGGAAAGAATTGTTTTTAGAGCCCTCTTTATTTAGGCCTTGCAACACATTTCTGTCATCAAATGATTTGCTATTGATGAGGTTTAGGAACTGCCACCTCGTTAGATTACTGAGTGGTTCTGAATAGGCAGGTGGCCTCCTTTCTTAAAAGCTTAGTATTTGTGTTTCTCCTACTTGGTTAGTTTTCATTATTTTCTTCCCCTGTCACCTGGTTTAGTCCTCCCAGCCCCTTTACCCTTCAACTGAGTAATTCTTTCTTCTTCTTTTTTCCCAAGTGGAGAATTCTTATTTATCCTCTAGTGTCAACTCAGCTGTCCACTAACCAGGGACCTTTCCTGGTGCTCATGCTGAGTCCCAGAGGTGCTGCCTCTTCTCTGTGCTCATCTAAGCTCTCTTTGGGGGTGGGTTTTTATTTTTTGGAGCAGGAAGCACCATTGGATTTCCGGCACATTGCAGGCATCACAGTGTTGAATAAGTGAGACATAATAGCTTGTTTTCAAGGAGCCATGAAGCTTGACTCCTCTCACTGGGAAGCAGAAGTGTTATGGGAACATGTAGGAGAGGCACCTCCTCTGAGATTTGGCATGTGCGCCAGGACAGGTTCCCGGTTGGAGGACGTCAGAGCTGACGCTAGTCATTGAGCATAAGCTACACAGCGCTACAGCATTAAGGAATGAAGAATGGAAGAGAAAGGAAGAAAAATGGTTAACAGAAAAAAAATCTCGTGTCCACTGAGAGATCGTAGTGTGCAATCAGAAAAATTAAATTTAAGTTCTCTTTCCTCCACTTTGAAATCTTTAACAGGTCAATTAGTGCTTTAAGCCTCAGTTTTCTTAGAACTTTTAAAAAGCCAAGGCAATAATACTTGTTTCCCCTGAGAATAAAATGAGGTAACATATGTGAAAGGTACCTTGTGAGGAGAAAATAGTAAATAAATGTGTAAATATGAAAAAAATAAAGGGAAGAAAAATGAGGACACGGCAATAAAAACAGGGAGCTTATGAAGAAATACAATACAATCAAAGAACAATAGTTACAGTTGATTTGTCTTTATTTTGTGTCATGAGCTGAGATGTGGCTTTCTACCACACTAGCACAGCGGTCAGATGGGTGTCAATGGTGGCTTCACGTCCTCTCTGAGCGCCAGCAAATATTTTAAAAAGAAAACAATGTTCTAGACCTTGTATAGATTATAAAACCTTCCCAGGGGCCTAGGGGATTATTTCTCTGAATCTGGTGCTGGATTTCCTTTACGTTATTATTTTTAATATTTGTATTCGAATAGCATTCAAAATCATGCATTGAGGTGAAAGTTTCCCGGTAGCAATTTTCCTTATAAGAGAACATTTCTGCAGTGTATGATTTCTCTGCCTATCTTACATGATGGGCATGTTCATGGCCAAGAATTGAGAATCTTAACTTTTGAAAGAGCAGTGAAGTTGCAGCCTCTCTATTTCAGACAATTTGCTTTATTTGCTTTATTTTTGCTTTATTTTTAAAATGCTATTAGCCTAGACTTTTATTTTTTTTATTTTTATTTTTATTTTTTTTAAAGATTTTATTTATTATTTGACAGAGAGAGACACAGCGAGAGAGGGAACACAAGCAGGGGGAGTGGGAGAGGGAGAAGCAGGCTTCCCGCCGAGCAGGGAGCCCGATGTGGGACTCGATCCCAGGACCCTGGGATCATGACCTGAGCCGAAGGCAGACGCTTAACGACTGAGCCACCCAGGCGCCCCTAGCCTAGACTTTTAGGTTTCAGGTTTCATTACAGATGAGAGTCGCTATTTTATAAATCTTCGAGTTCACATTTTGTTTGTAAGACTGAGTTGGCAGAATTGTGGAATATGGCGTTGAAGTAAAAAACCAACTAGTTTGGAGAATACGTGTTGTTCAGTGCACTAAAGTCTATCTGTGAGAAAAGCCTTTTATTTTTTCTTTCCTTCCAGCCATGAGATTATTTTTAACCCCATTCACACAGTAGCCAATTACCCTGAAAATCCTTAAAGACACATCTTCGCCTAACCCCGGCGTATCTTTGCCATATGTATTGCCAAGGGAGCTGTCACCAGGAGGGGGGTGTGAGCTTGTCCCCAGGTGTGTTTGCATGTATAGAACATCTGCTAAGATGCTTCTTGGGTTGGATGCTAAGCAGGGTGGGAAGGTGAGTCAAACCCAGGTCCATCTTATGAACTACAAGGGCAAGGAGGTATGTATCCTAAGAAACAGGTGCTGTGCGCTCTCCCACGGTTCACGCTGAATCTTAACAACTCCCTCAAGACTCTTGGCTGTTTCTTCTGCACTCTGAACAGAAGTGCCATGTTCTTCAGGCATTTCAGAGGATCATTTAACTCTTTTTGGGGGGGCGGGGGTGCTAGTTTCTGAAAAATTCCTTGGTAAACCTGTCCAGGTACAAACAATCTGGGTGTCATTTAGATTAATAATAGCTTTAATTATGGTAATGACAGTGCTAGAGATAATAATTAACAGTGTCAAAGTCTGCACACGGATCTTTTTGTTTCGACCTGCATCTATGATTATAATCTCTATTTTTTGTGGAACCTACACATGGAGAAATGCAGTGCTGTGAAGATCACACAGCCGGGAAGTGTTTGAGCCCGGTTTTATTAGCCCATTGGTCTGACTTTCGAGCCCAGGTTAGAGGTTAGCTCTTTTGAAAAGATAGAAAGTAATCATTTAAGTAATATTTCAGAGACTGTGAGGTCTACAAAAGCCATGATGTCAAAAAAACCAAAAACAAAAAACCTGGGCATCTCCCTAGGCATTCCCTTGTGACTCTCCCCATACCCTGACTCCTATAGCTAGCTCGGGGTAGAGCCCTATTTGCTACATCATATGCAGTTACATTTTAAATACCAAAGATCATTTAAAACTTCAGATTCAGTCTTTCTTTACTTAGTTGATGAGCAGTAACTGCCTCAGCAGGGCTAAGAATTATCCAATAATTCTTTTTATATTTGTTTTTATGGTCTAAGCCTGCTTTCCACTTTTTTGATGTTGTTGTTATTAATATCACCTTCCTTTGTTCTCGAAAAGCAAAATTATCAGAACACACTATTTCCTTGTGGCAATTTGTTGTTATTACAGCTGCTTTAGTGTCGGGGTTTTTTTTTCCCCTGCCTCTCCAAAGCAGTTTTATTATTTTCTGCTAACATTTCAATTGCACCAGCATCCTAAGGCTGAGAGAGGTTACCAGTTTGGAATTAGAAAGAAATAAAATAACCCTTTAGACTGTTTTCATGCTTGTGGCATTTGCTGTCATTTTTAACGTTTCTAAATTGTTTCCCCAGTATTTTGTATCATATTTGGCTGATCGTTTCTTTCAAAGCAACTAAGGTGGGGGTTTAGGATTTCTAACGTTTTAGTTTCACTTTCTGTCCTTCAGGATTTACAGCCCTTCTTCTGCACAGTCTTGCTAAACATTGGACTTTCCATTTAGAAAGCATTGACCTCATAGCACAGTTTAGATTAACTAGTCTGATGGAGAAATGGACTGTGACCCTCTGCTGTTGACTAGATATGTTGCCGGGGGCAAGTCATGTCTCTTACCTTTGTTTCAAATAAAAAAGACCTGTGATGGTCATTGAGGTGCATGTCCCAGGATCCTCTCCAAGGACCCTGGCTGATGGGAGTACAGATGGCCTCCAGCTGTCAGTTCCTTTGGGAATTGCCTCAACTGGGGGCTGCCTCCTTGCTCAAGGACATGCCTTTCTCAGGGCTGCCCATATCTAAAGACTGGTTGTGGCAGAAATATAAAGGCTCAGCATTTTGACCCACCACCCTACCATGCCACCACACTACCAGGCCACTACACCACAATCCCACTATGGGGCAGTTTTGATTGGCTAAGTTCCAGAGCTGTGATGAGGTTAAGGCTTTGTTGGGCCTCACTGCAGCTCAATGACTTCTCCTTCTGCCCCAACTTGTTGTCACCTTCTTCCTCCATAGGTGTTGATACCCCCAAAATAACCTGCTTGTCAATCCAGCCTACATATGGTCCCATCCAACTGAAACATTCTAGGGCTCTGTATTGTGAATGTTGTCCTGGTCAAGAGTAATGTCATTTGGTAATGGTATTGAAGATCCCATATCTTCCATATCTTTTTCACATTTTCTTTTCTATCTACCAATACTTGTTAATATAAATTAAGTGAAAGTAATTGAGAATAATAATTGGGTTTATAGTTGTTAGTTCTACTTTGTTCCTAAAATTGAATCCAATTAAAAAAGTTTTAAGCATGTTACTTTAATGATTTTTAAATCAGCTTGTTCGGGCTGTCTAGTATCTGATTTGGAGAGGGTTGTCTTTCTCAGAGTACTCCTAGGAAGTGAAGTAGCAAGGTTCTTGTTGCCTTCGGCCAGTGTTGAGTTTCCTGTGCTCATTGTGGCTTGGATGTTGTCCAGGCAGGCTGCACTTATAAAAACTGGCTGACCTGGGGCGCCTGGGTGGCTCAGATGGTTAAGCATCTGCCTTCAGCTCAGGTCATGATCCCAGGATCCTGGGATCGAGTCCCGCATCGGGCTCCCTGCTCAGCGGGGAGCCTGCTTCTCCCTCTGCCTCTCTCTCTCTCTGTCTCTCATGAATAAATAAATAAAAATCTAAAAAAAAAAAAAAAAAAAAAACTGGCTGACCTGGTCAACTTCTATGAGCCTTGGGATCACTAGCTATGAAATGGGGATATGAAGTACATTGCATTGTATCCACTAGGGGTGTTCAGGGGAAATACGACATCACCTAGGAATTAGATGTAGAGAGACCTAAGACAGTTTTTTTTAGATGTCTGGTAAATGGAGAAAATTTGTATTAGAGTTGACATTTCTGGCCAAAGGAACTGGTACAAGGAAACCTCTTGGGAGAAAGTTTGAGATAGCTATAATTGAATTGAGCTGGAATATTTTTAAGGAGCCTAAAAACGTCCACACTTGTGTGATGGTTGGGCAGGGGCTAGGGAACAGGTTCCCTACTCTAGAGAAATAGGAAGTTGAAATTGTTTGGTGTTTTATGTAAATGAAATAAAATTATTGGGCCTTGAGGTACAGTGAAAAAAGTACTTATAATTTTAGGGATACTGTAATCAAGATGACTAATGTGCCAGGAACTGACCTATTACTTAGCGTTTCTGCTTGTAGGTGATTGATATACAGGCAACCTGGAAAACATTAAGATTTACGGGAGAGGGAAATTCCTTCTCTACTTTTTTTCCTTTGTTATCTCTCCTTACCGCCTTTTCTGCCCACACTCCCTTACCACACCATGCCTTGGGTAACTAGGGTGATCTGCTTTCTGTCACTTTAGATTAGTTTGCCTAGATTGTTGTAAATAGAATCCTACAGTATATAGTCTTTTCTTGCCTGGCTTTTTTTCACTGAGCATAATTATTTTGAGATGCTTCCATGTTGTAGTGTGTATTAATACTTCATTCCTTTTTACTCCTGAGTTGTATTATATTATATGGACAGCTCACAATATGTTTATCCATCCAGGTGGATAGGCATTTGGGTTGTTTCTAGGTTTTGGCAGTTACAAATAAAGCTGCTATAAATATTTGTGTTCAGGTCTTTGTATGGGCATATGTTTTTATTTCTCCTGCATAAATAGGTAGGAATGGAATGGCTGAATAGGAGATGTATGTTTAAGTTTATAAGAGATGGTCAAACTGTTTTTCAAAGTGGTTGATCCACTTTACATTCCTGTTAGTAGTGTATAATAGTAGAAGTTGCTCCTCATATTTGGCAATACTAGGTATGGCCAGTCATTTTAATTTTAGCCATTCTAATAAGTGTATAGTCGTATCTGATTGTGATTTTAATTTGCATTTCCTTAATGGCTAATGGTGCTGAGTATCATATGTTTATTTACCATCCATATACCTATTCTTGGGTGAAGCAACCAAATCTTTTGCCCATTAAAATTTTTTAAATTGATTTTCAAAACTTCTTTATGTATTCTGGAGACAAGTCTTTTATCAGATATGTGATTTGCAGATATTTCCCCCCATTCTGTGCCTTATCTTTTCATTCCCTTAACAGTGTCCCTCAAAGAGCGGAGGTTCTTAATTTTGATGAAATTTAATTAATTCACTTTTTCTTTTATGGAGTATGTTTTTGTTGTAATGTCTAAGAAATCTTTTGTAACCCAAGGTCATAAAGATTTTTCTACTCTGTTTTCTTCTAGAAGTTTTATAGTTTTCAGTTTTATTTTTAGGTTTGTGATTATTTTGAAAAAATTTATATATGCTATGAGCTACGAATTATAGTTTTTTTGCATATGGATATCCAGTTGTTCTAGCACAGTTTGTTGAAGTGACCATCCTTTCTCTACTTACTTGCCTTTCTACCATTGTCTAAAATCAACTGACTATATATATTTGGGTCTATTTCTGGACTCTCTATTCTGTTCCATTCATCTATTATTTGTCTATCTTGATGCAATATTGCACATACAGTAGTTTCATAATAGGTCTTGAAGTCAGTTAAAGTCTTTCAACTTTGTTCTTGTTCAAAGTTGTTTTAATGAGATGATTTGCGTTTATTTGGATGTTGATGTGGTTGAGTTTTTTTTTTATTAAAATAAACTTTATTTTTTTATTTATTTAGCTAACTGAACTGTGGTTGAGTTTAAATGATCATTTTGCTATTTGTTTTGTTTGTCATATTTGTTCTTGGTTCTTTCTCTCTTCTTTTTTTTGTTTTTCAACTTTGCTTCCTTTGGGTTAATTGTCGAGGTTTTACTATTTCGTTTTATCTGCTTTTTTTGGCTTAGTAGCTATAACTTTTTGTGTTATTCTAGCAATTGCTTTATGGTTGGTAGTATATATCTTTAAGTTATCATAGTCCGTCTTCAATTGATAATATACTACTCGTGTACAGTATAAGAACCTTGCAGCAATAGACTTTGATCTCTCCCTTTCTGGACTTCATGCTATTGGTGTTATGAACTTTACTTTTATATGTGTTATCAGCTACTAAATACATTGTGGTTATTTTTGTTTTGAACAGTTGGTTAGCTTTTAAAGATATTTAAATAATAAGAAAAAAAGTCTTATATTTACCCAACTAGTTATGTCCAGTGGTCTTTATTTTTGTGTTATTTTCATTGGGTGAAGGATTCAAGATTGATGGGTTTTTTGTTTTAGTTCTTTAAAAATATTGTTTCTGTCTCTTTTCATTTACATTGTTTCTCTTTAGAAATCTGCTGTCATTCTTGCTTTTGCCTTTGTTCTTCTGTACATAATGTGTCTTTTCTCTTTGACTGTTTTTGAAATTTTTTGTCATTGAATTTAAGCAATTTAGTTATGATTTGTATAGGTGTAGTTTTCTTTAGATTTTTTTTTTTTGTGTGCCTGACATTGATTGAGCTGGGATTGATGGGTTTATATTGTTCATCAAATTTGAGAAATTTTGATAAATTTTTTCTTCATATATTTTCTCTATTAATTCATTCCTTTGGGGATTCCAAT
The DNA here is from genome assembly GCF_004348235.1 of Phoca vitulina. Taxonomy (NCBI): domain Eukaryota; kingdom Metazoa; phylum Chordata; class Mammalia; order Carnivora; family Phocidae; genus Phoca; species Phoca vitulina. The sequence continues at coordinate 6,216,147 of NW_022589734.1, forward strand.
TACATCTATATTTGGCTATTTGAAACTTTTTCACAATTCATTGGTGTTCTATTCACTTTTCTTTCAGTGTTGTTTCTTTTTTTCTCCTTCTGTGTTTCCTTTTGGATAGTTTCCATTGCTGTATCTTCAAGTTTACCAATTATTTTTTTGCAATGTCTAATCTGCTGTTAATTCCAGCCAGTGTTCCTTTCTTATTCACCCATTCATTTGTTTCAGTTAGGGTCTTTTTTATATCTTCTTTGTCTCTACATAACATTTTCTTTCCTTTAACTTTTTGAACATATTGAGTACTATCATGATACATATTTTAATGTCTTTTTTCTAGTACTTCTATTGTCTGTGTCATTTGTTGATGAATTGTTACTTATTTTTCTCTACTTAGTTTTTTTCTTCTTTGCATGATAATTTTTCTGTGGAATGCCAAGCAGTGTTAATTTTACCTTGTAATATTGTCAGTATTTTTGTATTCCTCATAATATTCCTGAGGTTTTTTTCCAGGATTACTTAGAAATACTTTAATCCTTTTGGCCCTTCTTTTTTAAGTCTTGTTAGGACAGCGTAGGGTTTCAATCCACAACCAGCGTAAGACCTGTTTTAGTACTGTAACTGATAACCCATTGATTATTAGGTTTTCTGCTTGGCTTTTGGGAACTGGCAATATTCTTGGTCCTTGTGAGCTCCCAGCATTATTCCCTCTAATCTTTTTGTGTTGTTTGTTCTCTGGCCTTGGGAAGGTTCAAGCACTGACAGTATTCAATTGAATACTAAAGGGTTTTTTGTGTTTTTTTTTTTTTGGCAGGTCTTCAGGGTTCTCTGTCTATATAGTCCTCTTCTCTCCTTCACTCTGTCCTACGAATTCTAGTTAACCCTGACTTGTCCAGACTCCCAGCTCTGTCTCTTCAAGTTGGGAAGACTTCTGGGCTCTTTCTGTGTTCTCTGTTGGGGCAGTGTTAGGACTCACCTCCCAGGGATCAGTGCCCTTGGTTACCTGGATGTCCAATGTCTCATGTGGCATTTTTTTTGTTTTAGTTTTTCACATGGAAGGGTAAAACTGGTTCATTTTTCCACATTGTCCAGACATGGAAGTCTTTCTTTTTCATTTGACACTTTGACTACTCCTTTTTTTAGATGTAGATCTTCCTCGACTTATGATGGGGTTACGTCCTGATAAACCCATTGTAAGTTGAAAATATCCTCAGTAGAATATGCATTTAATACACCTAACCTGCCAAACATCATAGTTCAGCCTAGCCTACCTTACATGTGCTCAGAACACTTACATTAGCCTACAGTTGGGCAAAATCATCTAGCACAAAACCTATCTGATAATAAAAAAGTCTTGAGTATCTCATGTAATTTGTTGAATACTGCACTGAAAGTGAAAAACAGAATGGTTGTATGCATATAGAATGGTTGGAAGTGTATCAGTTGTTACCCTTGTGATCGCGTGGCTGACTGGGAGTAGCAGCTTGCAGCAGCACAAGAGCCTAGGAAAAGATCAAAATTCAAAATTAGAAGTACGGTTTCTACTGAATGCGTATCACTTTCACTCCATTGTAAAGTCGAAAAATCGTAAGTAGAGTACTGTAAAATAAGAAAAAAAAGAAATATACCTTTTCTTATTTTTCTTACACCTCTTATCACTTACTCTTTTTATTTTTCTTTGGCTTCTTTTTTGATGATGCTTAATGTTTGTAACAGGAATTCTTTGAAACTGGGGGCTGGGGTTTTCCTTCTCAAAGCAGAGTTTGATAGGGAGATGGCTAAAATCTTAAAGTTGCATTGTTTTAGATCTGGTTTACAAAAAGATTGCCTTATGATTTTTTTTTTTTAGGAAAAATCAGTGAATTGTGCTTTATCTCTTGGGATATTGGAAACATACTTATTTTAAAATATCAGGTTTTTTGTTGTTTTTTTTTAAAGATTTGTGTATTTATTTCGGGGTGGGGAAGGGGCAGAGGGAATTCTAAGCAGACTCCCTGTTGAGTACAGAGCCCACCATGGGGCTCAGTCTCAGGACCCTGAGATCACGAGGCTTGAGCCAAAACCGAGAGTCGGATACTCAACCAACTGAGCCAGCCAGGCACCCCTAAAGTATGAGGTTGTTTTCGAAAATTAATCTCATCTGGAGTAAATTCATGTTTGATGGTTGGTTTTGTTGGCTGGCTTACTTAGCATTAGATTTATTCATGTACTTTGGAATTTTGGTTTGCAGATTCCTGTTCAGTGGAGGATTTTTGCTTTTGTTTTTCTCCTTTTCTCTGTTTTCCTCCCTCTTGTCCTCTCCTGCTTTGCTTATTTCTGCCTTATGTGACTTTGCAGTTGGTTCCATGTAGCTCTCTGGGCCTGAAATCCAGAATGGACTTAGAAAGATCTGTCAGATGATCTAACTAGCTCTGATTTAGGGGATGGCAGATCCAACACCTATGGCTTGGATCTCTGAGCCTACAGCTCTTCAGAGCTCCTGCCCCAGGCTGTATTTGGCGAGTTTTTGTAACTCTTCTTTTACGAGCATGAAGCTTATTCCATTCCAGCATCTGACTCTAAGCTTTTAGCCTCCCTCAGATCCCGAGCCAGTAGTACATTATCCTTCTGAAGGCAGGCTCCTGGCTCCTTTCCTGAATGTGGACCCCGAGCCCAGCAGCACTGTGCTTTCTCCTCTCTCACGGTTTTGCATTTCTGTTCTGTTTCTAGCCTATGGAAGTATTGAATGTAGATTATACCTTTTTGGTTTTTTCCTTTTTATCATACCTGTTGTTAATGTGTTGGAAAAACAAGGAGTCTGATGGTGTCATTTGGTCTTGTAGGGCCACTTTGCATGGAAAACCAAGTTAGTGTAGTTTTCGTTGTCTGCTCCAGTGGAGGGCAGCATAGGGCTTATTGTCTGACATCTGGATTTGAATTCTGATCATGGCATTTACTGTGTAAACTTAGGTATGTAAGCTGTTGTGACCACCATTCTTTCTTCTATAAAATGAGAATAATGGTGGTTCCTGAGCAGTGTTTATGCCAGCCTTATACCAGTGTAAAGATTAGAGAAGACATGCAAGGGATTCAGCACAGCGTCACAGGAAATGAACAGCACATGTTGATTACCTTAGGAATGCAATTTAGAAATGCTTATTTTTTTTCATATTTTTATAAAAGTGAAAGATATTTTAGATTATGGCCTGGCTTTCAGTGACATTCAATTCAAAAATCACCCATTTGGTGTTTAGGTTCTTTACATACTTTTCCTTACTGAATTGTCACCAAAACTCTGTGAGTTAAGTATTCTTATTTTAAGCAAAATGGAGGCAGTGAAGGAGGGTAAGGAACTTGCTTGGCTAAAATGGTGGAGCTGGGATTTGATCCTAGATCTAGGATCGCTCTTTCCTTACGCTATGACCCATCTACCCATGTCTCTTTGATCAGATTTGTAGAGGGTGGAGTGTGAGCCTTCTGTCTAGAAGGTTTGTCTGTGTACCATCCTTTGGGAATGGTTGGTGAGGAAGATCGAGGACCAAAGGGCCTGTGGCTGTGGCTCACCCCAGGCCAGGTTGCTGTTAAGCTGTCCTCTCTGCTCCCTACATAGCCAGAGAACAGTCACTTATCCTTGTGCCTCTGACCCCATGCCCAGGTTTGGAAGGAGGGCACATTAAATTGTGCTATACTCCATTTTCAACCCATTGTGAGGTGGAGAGATGATAATATCATTTCCAGATCTAAGCCCTAATCAAAAGGATTCCCGTGTCCCTTGTCCAGGGCAAGAGCCTGGAACAACACTTCACCACACAGGTCTTTCCACCAAGTAGAAGACTGTGATAATAGCTGTGTGATCAGTTACACTATCAGTGTTGGTGATAGAAAATGCTAGGTTTTTTGTTTTCCGCTATTACGTTGGGAATGTCTTAGCAGAGGGAGTCATTGTGGCTGAAATAGTGCTAATAGCTTCTGTCTTGTCCTGTGTGCTGTGGAGGTCCCACACCGAGAATTTTATTACCCTCTTTCCCTCTCTGAGAGGGAAAAGGTAATGTTTCACATTAATTGTGTAGTTGGAATGATTTTATTCCACTTAGCAGTCTGTGGTCCTGGACTAAAGGGTATGTGGCTGTGTAGACACATAGGGTTGGTGTGCTGAAGGGTCACTGTGATGGCATTGCCAGGTTTCCAAGGCCCTACATGGGGAATTCACTGTAAGTTGTGAATGACTTCATGCTGCTTGTGGGGTGGGCTTTGGAAATGGAGTCAACATTCATATTCCCACATGGCTGCCTCAAGCCTTACCTGTGCTTCCTCTCCCTCATTACTGCCAGCCATGTGGTTACTCAGTCCAGAGGATACTCTTCTCGTTTGCTGGGGGAGAGACAGGAGGTGCAAACAGACAGCAAGGGTGAGGGACTCAGCAGGAACCTGGGAGTCTTATCCGTGGTGCTCAGCTTCTGCATTGGCTACGTGGGAGCTGCCCACGGAGGTCAACCTGGGTGGTCTTGTCTCGGCACCCAGCAGATACCCTGAATGTTCAGCCAGGACCTGAGCTCGGATTTGACTCTTTTACTAACTAGTTGTGTGGTCTTGGCCCCCTTGAAAAATATTGAGCTGATGGGAGTGCAAAATGGTACAACTCCTACAGAGGACAATATTAGAACTATACAAGCATTTCCTCTTTGAACAGCATGGTAGTTTGTTGGAGCACTGTTGCTCATAGCAGAATAATGGATATAATTCAAGTATAAGGGTCTTCTTACATAAATGTGGCAGAGCCACTTGCTGGAACACTATGCAGGAGTAAGGAAAGGAATGAGGCGGTATGTGCTGTGTGTATTCAGGTAGAGAGGCCTGCAGAACATATCATTAAGTGAATAAAGCATGGTGTAGAATAATGTGCAAGAATGCTGTCTTTTATATAAGAAAGGAGGAAAAATAGACGTACATGTTCGTATTTGCTTACATCTGGTGATAAGAAGGTAACCCTAGCAGGGGTCCAAGAGGAGGGTCCAAGAGGAGGCGGTAGGACAGGGACAGGGATGCAGTGACACTTAACTGATGCCCTATTTTCCCCCAGTTTTATTGAGATATAATTGACATACAAGTTTTATTAGTTTAAGGGATACAACATAATGACCTCGCATGTGTATATATTATGAAATGATCACAATAAATTTAGTTAGCATCCATCAGCTCACATGGTCACAAAAGTTTTGTTCCTTGTGATGCCACTGATGCTCTATTATATAGTAAAATGTATCCTCTTACAGTATTTCGATTTTGAACCCTGTGAACACAATACCTGTTACATTTTTTTTTTAGAGAAGGAGCGGTGAGGGGCAGAGGGAGAGGGAGAGAGAGAATCCTAAGCAGGTGCCACCCCCACCTCGGGAGCCTGACTCGGGACTTGATCTCACGACCCTGAGATCATGACCTGAGCTGAAATCAAGAGTCAGACGCTTAACTGACTGAGCCACCCAGGTGCCCCAAAATAATTTTTTTAAAGAAAGCCATTAGAATAGAGAGATATTGAGAAATCTGGAAAAAAAAAAATGCCTGTATGCTGCTTGCTGTATTTTCAGTTTAAAGGGCTGTGGGTCTTAATTCAATTAAGCAGAAGCAGAAAAGATGGAATTGTCAGGTAACTTTGACAGTGATGGCCGGGTAATTTCCCTAGTGAGACTGTAGTCATCTAGGATGATCTTAGTTTTTCTAAGAATTTATTTTTAGCCTTTCTTTCTTTTTCTCCCCACCTTGCTTTCTTTCCTTGGATGCATGCTAAATCCTGTGCAGAAAGCGTGAGGAGCAGCCCTATATCAGAGCACTACATTCTATTTCTCTGCTACCAACCAATGAAAAACTTGTTGAAAAATTAATGCCCAATAGCACCTATTAATTGCATATTTATATAGTCAATTTAAAAAATTATCTGCTTCAGTGGAGGGAAACTTTGGGAAGATATATAAAATCACTGGTACATGTTCTAGTTTGGGCCATCAACCTTTTAAAATCTACATTCTCACACCTCTGGGAGGTGGTTCTGATAGCAAAGTCTCATCTTTAAATATAAGGGGTATGGGAAACAGGACGAATCCCTTAGTGAGCCAGTAAGTCAGGACAATTAAATGTATTATATGAGATCTGTGATGAAGGTGGGTTGGGGGGGTGAGAAGGAGTGACACCTGTTTAATATTTACAGTATGTGAGGGTGGTTAAACACTGCAGCATCGCATAGGAGACAGGGATTGGTGGGAGGAGACCTCCACACAGCCCCCCTTCATTGTGTCCCCCATTGGTTTTCCAAGGATCCAGCCGTTGTGAGGCTGGTGTACAAAGCAGATGAGATTCAGTGCTGCCTTTCCCATGCCCCTGGTTCCCTGCGGCCAGTAGGGGCAGGTAATACCTCACCAGAGTTGAGAGAATTAGACTTCTAGCAACCCCTCTCCCATTTGAGCTCACAGCATTATTATGAAGGAATTTTCACTAATCATATCTGAGGTCCCAATTGACTTTGTGCTCTCTTCATTCTTGGACAAAATCAGCATCCTCATTTAGGAGAGAAAGCAGAGTGAGTGCCCACATTGCCAAAGAGGATCTCTGCCTTTGAGAAAACCTGGACTCCTCCCATAGGTTCTTTACTCCAGACCCCGGTGAGATAGCCAGCATTGTACACAGCAGGGAGAAACATCAGTCTCAGAGAGGTTAATTAACCTGCTCACTGTTTCACAGCAAAAAGGTCGAAATCTGAGACGCGAATCAGGTTTGGTTTACTCTCAGGTGTTCTTTCTTCTACTTGGCTCTCAGCTAAAAATTAAGGTGTATAATTTTTGACAGTTGCTATAGTCTCGCAGAGTTCTAAGGCAATTTTTAAAAAGCTCTGAGCTTCATTTATAAATATGGTTTAGTAAATCATTCCGTCCAAACCAACCAACCAACCAACCAAGTGAAGAAAGAACAAAAGAAAAAACTTTGGCATTATTTTCCATTAGATATATAACACCTGTGCATTTAATTTCCCTCTATCATCCCAATATGAGATTGGTCTAATGCATAATGAATCTATATGATTTGGACATGTTTTCAAAAAATTTTCCTCTATTAATATGTAACACAAAATATATAGTTTTTAGTGGATTTTTTTACTGACTCCTGGTACATGGCATGTGAATTAAGCCATACTAAGTTTTTAGCTGGCTATTCAGTATCACATCTTTTAATATAAGCTGTATGTCAAGTTGCTTTTTAAACCCAATATATTAATCCTTACTATAGTTTTGAGGTTATGGGGACAAAACATGAAGAAAGCGTATTTTGGGTGTTACATAAAAGTATTAAATAAGGGATGCCTGGGTGGTTCAGTCGGTTAAGCGTCTGCCTTCAGCAGGTCATGATCCCAGGATCCTAGGATCAAGTCCCCATCAAGCTCCTTGCTCAGCAGTGAGTCTCCCTCTCCCCCTGCCTGTCACTCCCCCTGCTTGTGCTCTCTCTCTGACAAATAAATAAAATCTTAAAAAAAAAAAGTATTCAATAAATGATTCCACTACTAGTGATTTAAAAGAATTACTGTTAATGTGTCAATGTAACTGGAATTTAAATTGTTAGAAAATATAGAAAATACGGTGTTTTGGCAAAAATTACACATTAACTAATAGAATTTACTTTCAAATAAGGACCATTTATGTTTGAAGTAGAGCTACAGGCTTCCCCAAACTGGGATTTCATAGATTTGGGCTCTTGCCTGTTGTTGTGAAGGAAGCAGAATTGAAGAACTGAAGTCTTTAAAGAAGTGGAACAAAGAGGATAAATGGTGTATGGACTTTGCATTCTTTGCAAGGTCATGTAGATTTAAAAAGGAAACTTTTAACAAAGGATCCAAGGAGGTGAAGAGGATTACAAATGTCCTAGATGCATTGGATGTAACTTTTGCCAATCTGTGTTTTCTTAGTTTCTGTGATATTATTATTAATGGGTTCTGCTCCACAAGTGAGTAATACTAATCATCTTCACGTATTCTGCAGTCACTTTCCTTGTTCCTGACAGATGCCTGTGGGGGCACTTGAGCAAGAAGAAACCCAGGGCCAGGGTGACTGAGGTCTGAAACCAAAAAACAGCAAGGGTTGATGCAACCAATATATGGACATTTGATCTTAAGAATTTATGCAACATTAAAAACATGTTATTCCAAAGTTATCGTTTTTCCTACTTCTAGAAGTGGCCAAAACCCTTCGGTAAAAAAAGCTTCCCAGAGAAGGGGTGAGATCCTTACATCACCTTCCAGTTCAGTCCTTGTGCTCTCTTGACACGGTCACACCAGCAGCGCAGATGGGTGTGTGGAGAGAGTCCTGTCCCTATGCAGGCCTCACTTCCCATAGACTTCATGCAGTAGGGATTTAGTGTGAGCTTAATACAAATTGATAATAGAATTACTTTATAATCAACACGTGATTATTTTCAGGGCTTAGTAATATCTGAAATAATCTTTCTCCTTGGGGTAGAGACTTAAGGTTTTACAGGTGTGAGATATAAAGCTATGTAAACTAAATTCTATGTGGGGTGCCTGGGTGGCTCAGTTGGTTAAGCATCTGCCTTCGGCTCAGGTCATGATCTCAGTCCTGGGATTAGTCTCCCTGCTCAGCGGGGAGCCTGCTTCTCTGTCTCCTCCCTGCTTGTGCTCTCTCTCACTATCTCTGTTGCTATCTCTGTCTGCCTCTCTCTCAAATAAATAAATAAAATCCTAAAACAACAACAACAACAACCCTAAATTGTATGCATTTAGCTTGTCCAAAGGAATAAAATAAGGATATGTAAGAAAAATTAATTTGTGTAGACCTCACCTAACTCTGTTCCAGGTGATGTTTAATTATGTCATGATGGAATCCTCCTGTTAACGCTGAGTACTCATCTTGCTTTTGGTAGAATTTGATCCAAGCCATGTAAACAAAATTGGTTTTTCTAAATTGTTTTCGCTAGTGATTTGTGCTTATCTGGCAGGAGTTACAAAAAAGAATGATAAAAATGCTTTATCTGCCAGTCCGTCAGCACTCAGTTATATATCCCAGTGCTTCACACATTTCTGTTTACCAGCAGGACTGCCTCTGCAGCTTTTTAATAAAAATATGGTAGGGGATTGTTGGTCCCAAAGATGGACAAACACGCAGGTGTACTGATACCTTCTTCTCAGAACATAGTGGCAAATAAGCACCTGCTCTGCATGTAGTGGCTTCTGTACAGAAAAGTCAGAACTACTCAGGGGACCTAAGACACTTCTCCAATGGCCTGCAACAGGACCAGCTTTTTCACCCCCCATTAGAAGAGCTGTTGGCGGGGCGCCTGGGTGGCTCAGATGGTTAAGCATCTGCCTTTGGCTCAGGTCATGATCCCGGGGTCCTGGGATCGAGTCCCGCATCGGGCTCCCTGCTAGGCGGGGAGCCTGCTTCTCCCTCTGCCTCTGCCTCTCTCTCTCTCTCTCTCTGACTCTCATGAATAAATAAATAAAACATTTAAAAAAAAAAAAAAGAAGAGCTGTTGGCGAAATCTATTCAGTAATAAGAAGGAAGGAACTAGGGGCACCTGGGTGGCTCAGTCGGTTAAGCATCTGCCTTTGGCTCAGGTCATGATCTCAGGGTCCTGGAACTGAGCCCTACATGGGGCTCCCTATTAGCGGGGAGCCTCCTTCTTCCTCTCCCTCTGTCCCCCCCCCCCCCCCGCTCGTGCTCTCTCTTGAGCGCAAGCCTTGCTGTCTCTTAAATAAATAAATAAAATCTTTAAAAAAAAAATAAGACACTAATGATATGTGAATCATGGGTGAATCGTAAAATCATTCTGCTGAGTGAAAGAAGCCATACCGAAAAAAAAGTACATGCTGTATGATTGCATTGTTATAAAATTCTAGAAAATGCAAACTCCTTTGTAGGGACAGAAAGGAGATCTGCAGTTGCCTGGGGATGTGGGGATGAGGAGAAGAGGTGGGGGCAACAGGCAGGTGGGTAGGGTTACTAAAGGGCACTTGGAAACTTTTGGGGTTGATGCATATATTCATTATATCGATCGTGGTGACAGTTTCATGGATGTATACATGTTAATGTTTGTCAAATTGTGCACTGTATTTTATGTTCAGTGTAACCTTTGTTACAGCACATGTATAACAAGAGGGGGAAATAGGGTATTACTGGTGTAACAGAAATCAGTTGTCACTTGCTATAGACAGCAGGTAAGTAGGAAAATAAGGCAACTAAAATGTTCTTAGAACAATGAAAGAAAAGCCTACCTTGTCCTTTGTCATCTGGGGCATAGGGAAGGTCCCCATGTTTCATAATTCTGTTCTCATGTGCTTTTTTTTTTTTTAAAGATTTTATTTATTTTTTGACAGAGATTGACAGCGAGAGAGGGAACACAAGCAGGGGGAGTGGGAAAAGGAGAAGCAGGCTTCCCGCCGAGCAGGGAGCCGGACGTGGGGCTCGATCCCAGGACCCTGGGATCATGACCCGAGCCGAAGGCAGATGCTTACCTACTGAGCCACCTGTTCTCATGTGCTTTTTGATTCTTGAAATATCTTCTTTTGATGGGCAGGAATTATATTTTAATTGTCAAGAGCGGGAGTTTTGGAGTCGGGCCGACCTGGGTTTGGCCTAGTCATCTGCTAGCTCTGTGCCTCTACACTTGAGCTATCTATTCATCTTTTTCCCTGTGAGGTGGGCTGACAGAGTCCTCAATAAATGGAAGCAATTTTTGTTATTATTATTTTTTTCATTTCACATTCTGATTCCCACAAGGTTTAAAATGCAGATAGTCTTGGGTGAGAAAAGACAGTATTTTCAGTTTGTAGGAGGTCATGTTACCATGGAGAAATGGAATCAGGAGCGTTTGCTTAAAGAAGAGAAAGATCATTACACAAAGTGAGGGGAGCCAGGGCAGGAGACCATAGATGATTCGTCAGCTGCCCACTTTTCTGTGTTCCTCATGGTGGGTATCTAGCTACCACGTGACCTTCGCATCTGCTTTTTCTGCTGTTAGTAACGTCTGCTCTTTGCAGGCTTTAATTGTTTTTAATTCATTAGTCTTTTCCTTTGTTAATTAATAGTAATATTGTTTATGAGTGCCATGTTCAAGATTGCTTATTGAGAAATTCATTCTAGCATTTACTTGTTTGTTTAGATGTGTGAATATTTGTCATTCCTCTGTAGAAAAAAATTTGACTTTCTAGATGTTTTGCTTACATTTAGTTGATCTTAGTTTTTTGTTTGTTCTTATAAACTTAATTAAAAATATATATATACTTACAGAAGTAAAAGTTGGTTAGTTTATCCTATATTGGTCATATTGTTGATAAGTAAGTTTGCAGCATATATAGCAAAACTCCTTTTTCTTTAACTCTGAAAAGATATCATTTTCACTTATAGAACTAACAGAATCACCAGCTTTCCCATGATCTTACCTAATTTTTTCCTTCTGCCAGGTGTTTGCAGGGATTTGACAAGTGACTGATTTGGTTTTAGAGGGTCCTGGAGCTGCACAAAGTGTTTTTCATATTGAAAAAGACATGCCCAGTTTTTCACAAGTTTTAAGATTTATTGCCTCCCCCTAACATGTTGCAGATGAGTTTGTTTGCTATTTATTTTACTCAGAATGTTGTAATTGTTGTCATTAGCGGAAGGGCAAGCTTGATCATAAGGAAGGATAGACTGCCTTTTAACATTATCTGTTTTTATTTGGCATCTTTTCAGGACTGGACATTAGATGGGTAGACTGCTACTTTCCTTTTACTCATCCTTCCTTTGAGATGGAGATCAACTTCCATGGAGAATGGCTAGAAGTGCTTGGCTGCGGGGTGATGGAACAGCAACTGGTAAATTCAGGTAGAAAAGAATCCAACGTTTTATTTATAGGCTCTCTTAAAAAAGACTTTCTTCTTTAACTTCGTTTGCATACTCATTTTCATATGCATTTACATACCCGTGTGGGGATCGCCTCACCATCTTTCTTTCCTCCTGTTGCCCTCCAGACTTATCTCTGACACTTAACTCTGGAAGAACTTAATTTCTCACATCTAATTTTGTAAAGACTTCTTGTGTTTGGAAATTTTCCTTGTTAACATTTAAGTGTTGGACTTGTACTTCTTAATTTCAAATTTGTTGATGTGTTGCTTTGCAATTGCCCATAGGCATTTGACGCATCACCTGAGTGCAGTTTGTCTTCCAAACTATTTAAGAACAAGGCCAATGTATAATCCTTTTTTGTTCTTATTTCATTATAATAGTGCCCCAAACTCAAGATATTTCTGAAAATACAACAAAATACAATATAAGAATACTCAGACCTGTAAAGTTGTGTGGTTTGCTGCCCTCGCTGTTGGCAGCGCCACCTGACTGAGGTTAAGTGGGAAAATGAGGCCTCATTAAATCCTACCTGTATCTGCAGGTACTTGAGAAAGATCTTTACAGCTCTTCTCTGCAGGACCATTGCTTAATAAAAATGAGTATTTCTGAACTTAATTTCAGAGCTTTTTTTTTTTTTAAATCACTATCTGAATGTAATTAAAAAATATTCTTTCAGAGTATAAATCCTCCCTGGGAAGGCGGTCAGGATTGGGTGTTTGAGCAGGAGCTCACTGTGCAAGCAGTAAGGGGAGGGGAGCTGGTGTGGATTGCCCTGAGTCCCTCCCCACTTCCCATAGTAGGACATTTGCTCTCTGGCCTTGGAGGGCAGTGGCTCTGGTTCAGGGTTGGGCACAGGGCCTCGTGCAGCAGAATGGAGAAGAGCAGGCCCTCTGGGTGACTAAGAAATGTGGAGAGACTGCGGGTAAAGTCATGGGGTTGGAGATGAAGGTTGGAGTGAGACAGAAGAGATGAGGTGCAGGGAAGTGCAAGATTTGTGAGACCGGAGGCCTGGCTTTCCCCTCTTCCTCATAGGTAACCTCTGTCTGCAGGAGCCTGGACTCAGCTCACAGATTCCTCTCCATTCTGCCAAGGAAGCCTGGGGGAAAGGGCAGTGCCAGATGCTTCTTGGATGGTTTTCACATATTTGAAGATCTGACCTAGAGAAGAGGGACAGAGAGGTCGCATTATTAGGGGCTGTGAATAAAAGTTGTGAGGCTTGGGCCTGGGTATCTGTCTTAGGTTTTCTGTCAGTTGACAGCTGTGTGTCTTTGGGCAAGTGGCTTAACCCCTGTAAGTCTTTCTCATAGTTAAAATGGATGCAATGATACCTCCCTCAAAGTTTCATTATGAGGATTAATTGAGGTGATACATGTAACATGCCTGTTAGCACAGGGTCTGGCACACAGTAAATTTGGGCTAAAATTAATCACTGATGTTGTTTTTAATTTTTTTCCCCAATGGTTAGAGCCATTTATCAACAGAGAGTCCCCTTAAAAAGAAAATATTTAAACAGAGGCTGTCCTGCCTATCACAGGAATGATTCCTAACTAACTGGAACTCGATTACCTCTTTGATCTTAGTCATCTTAGTATCTGTGATTCTGGTTTGAGTGATTTTAGAAGGAAAAAGAAAATTAAGAATATATAGTAAGAGACAACAGGACAATCAGCCTAATAGGCATATATACATCCTAGTAGAAAACACAAAATATTGGAAGCAATCATGTAGGATTTAATCTCTTCCTGAGTAGGAGCTAGTTCCAAATACTTCTGTGGTGTTTTTGTTTGTTTTGTTTTGCTTCTTAGAAGAGTTTAAGGAATCCCAGGCTTCCCCCCAGGAGTGTGTGTTGTCAGGGGCCAGAATTGAGCAAGCCGGTCGGGATGATCAGCTTACATATCAGTTGTCACTAGGAATTGTGCTTCCTTGTATCTTTTCCAGTATCCTTGATGGGTTTTTATGGTGTTTATTCATACAGTAATTGGCCAAATACAGTTATCTGAAAAAGGTTCCCAGGTCATTATTGCTCATTAATGAGACTGCTGTTATACAGTTAGCCATGTCAGGTATTCTTGAAGGAAATGACAAAGTGAAAGAAAAAAAAATTAAACAGAACCAAACTAGGGCATCTAAGATGCAGATAAGTTCGAGAGGTTCACACTCGTGATAGAATATGCTTTAAGTTGGTGGGAAATTGTACAGATAAAATTTAAATTAAATATCTTGCAAGAGAGGGAGACAAGAAAAGGAGGAAGAGATGATTTTGTAAAAGAAATTCTGTGTGGGCTCTGCTACTTGAAGTTATTGTGACAGAGTTCTGCTCTGTGTTCTCAGACTGGGATGTGTTTTGACATCTGGAGTTAAAAATTTTTTAAATGTGTGCGTGGCAATCACTAAGCACAGGCATTATTTGTAAGAACAGCTAATTTTCTGTTTTCTGAGTTCCTGTGGCCTTGAGAAAGGCAGACTGCACGCCTCATCCTTCTAGTTCTGTTTTGCCTTTCCTTCCATCTCTTCTCCGACATTTTCTTCCCTCCCATCTCCCCCTCCCCTCCCCTGCCTGGTAAAATGGAACTTCCAGGGGCCGCTGGGTGGTTCAGTGGGTTAAGCATCTGATTCCTGATCTCAGCTCAGGTCTTGATCTCAGGGTCTTGAGTTCAAGCCCCGCGTTGGGCTCCACGCTGGGCATGGAGCCTACTTAAAAAAAAAAAAAAATAGAACTTCCAAGAAACACTGAAATTGGTGGCTGTAGATCTCCTTCTTTAAAGGTCTCATAGAAGTGCAGGTAAGTGCTGAGGTAACTGGAAACCAAAGAAGCCGTGATGGGACCGTGATACTAGTTGCCACGCTTGAGCCCTTCCTGTGGGCCAGCACCTCACTGAAGGCTCTAGAAGCTTTCTTCCGTTTAGCTTTGAGAACAAGGCTCCGATGTAGATGCTGGTGTCATCCCCATTTACAGAGCAAGAAAGGAACCATGCTGTGCTATACCCAGGTAGTAAATTGTGTGATTTTGAAGTGGCTAGAAATCCATTTCAATTAAATGATTGTGTCCAACACACAATGAAGAAATGAAACCAAATGAAACAAACGACAGCAAACAGAGCTCTCTTTGTTCTGTTTTATTCGTTACTCCTATAGAAGGGCCCGACCATCATGTGTGTTATCGCCTGTGATAGAAGGCATTTAATTTTTTTTTTTTTAAAGATTTTATTTATTTATTTGACAGGGAGAGACACAGCGAGAGAGGGAACACAAGCAGGGGCAGTGGGAGAGGGAGAAGCAGGCTTCCCGTTGAGCAGGGAGCCCGATGCGGGGCTCCATTCCAGGACCCTGGGATCATGACCTGAGCCAAAGGCAGACGCTTAACGACTGAGCCATCCAGGCGCCCCAGAAGGCATTTAATTAAAAGACTGAAATAAGATTGCTAATATGAGTAGTCAGCGAAAACACTTTATTACACATTTAAGTTGACTATGGCATTGATGTAGTTTTTTTTTTTTTCCTGGAATAAGATAAGGCTCTTCCACATGGCTTATAGAATTTTACTTTATTTCTTCTTCTTTAATTTATAGTGTCTTCACCCTTCCTTTCAGACTTCTTAGATTTAGTAATTGTGATGTGGGTGGTTACTGTTGTCATGATGATTTGATTGTTTTTTCCTGGAGGAGATGTTTTGAGGGCAGGACTGAGTCACGTCCCCGAACACTACACTCTTATTTCCCGTTGAGCTGACTCAGGCTGCTAATGTCTTTTCAGCTAATATATGGAGCACAAACATCTCAAACCATCACCAGGGGTGACAGTAGGCCGTGATCGTGCCAGAAAGATATTTACCATTTATTGAGCCCCTGTGAAATTTAGAAGATTGCACATAGGCCAGGGGATAGAAAAAGCCCTGTAGTGGAAAATAGCTTTTAAAAAATGGAATCTCTTTCCTTACCTTTTGTTCAAATTTAAAAGTGGACTCTTTTGGGAAAAACCTTGTAAATATGTACATGAACAGTTTCCAGTTTTAATAGTCATTCTTTGTTGTTGTTCATTTGTCTGTCACATTTTTCTTGAATTCCTTCTAAGGCTGTAGAAAAGCGAAATAAGCCTTGTCTTTGCCTTTGGGAATAGCACGGTATACAAAGACGTGCAGATAAGTGAGTACAATACCGTGTGGTAAGTATTTGTAACAGAGGTACAGCGGGCAGAATGGGGAGGATGGAAAGATTGGAGAAGATTTTACCAAGGCCTTGTTCTGGTTACTACATTCAGGATGGAATGCTGGAAATACGGGTATTTGAAATGTATGTCCTGGATAAGTTAGGTGCCTGTTTGCAAGGAGTTGTGTACTTTCTGCACTTTGCTTGGATGTCTGGGTGGCATGCCTAATGCTAATTTTCCTATGTGAGTGAAAATCTGTTTCCAGGCTGTTTACTCTCATTGGTGGCCGATCTCTGCAGGCTCTGCACACACTTGTGACATTCACTGTTATTGATCTGTTGGTGAACTTTGAGATGGCATCAACCAAGATGTGTGCCTATACCAGGCATATTATTATATACAAGCCGACTTGCCATTCAGCTGCTCAGCATCTTTTGTGTGTAAGGCACTGTGCTAGCCAAAGAGGAAGACCCAAAAACCGTAAGATGTGACATTTCCCTATAAAACGTCGAGTGTAGTAGGGAAGATGAGACTATATAATTAGAGCATGGTAACGTACGTGCCATTCGTGAGATGGGGTTCTGGGAGCTGTGAAGAGGGAACTCTGTCCATCAGTTACATCAGTGCAGGTGTCAGAGAGGAGGTGGTATTTGAACTGGGCCTTAAGCAATGGTTCTCCGTATATGCCTGGTAATCACCTGGAGAGTCTACTTAAAATGTCTGTTCGCATCAGGTTCTGTAGGTCTGGAATGAGGACGAGATGTGCATTTTAAACAAATACCCTAGATAATTCCTGTGAATGATCAGACCTTGCTTTGAAAACCCTGTCTTTAAGTTGAATATTTTTCCCAATTTTATTGGGGTATAAGAGAAGTATAACGAACTATGAATATTTAAACTATACAGTTTGATCCATTCTTGACATATGTATATACCCATGATACCATCGCCACCATCAGGATAATAAACATTTCCATCAGCAACCAAAGTGGCCTTGTGCTCTTTTGATAATCTGTCCTTCCCTCCAACCTGTCGCTGGGCAACCACTGATCTACCTCTGTCATTATAGATTAGTTTGGATATTCCAGAGTTTTATATAAGTGGAATCATACTGTATGTATTCTTTATATTTTGCTTCTTTCCCTGAGCATAGTGATTTTGAGATTAATCCATGTTGTTGTGCATATTGATCAACGTTGTATGCATCATTCATTCCTTTTTGTTTTGAGTATTGTTTTATTGTATACCCCAATCTGATTATCCATTCACTTGTTGATGGACATTTAGGTTGTTCCCACTTTTGGCTATTACAAATAAAGCTGCTATGATGAATATTTGTATAAGAGTCTTGGTGTGCCTATATGTTTCCATTTCCTTTGAGAAGAAACCTATGAGTGGAATGTTCTATAAATGTCAAATAGATCAATGTAATTGAATAGTGTTCAGCTCTTTTATGTTTACTGATTTTTTTTTTTTTGGTCTTAGTGTTCTATCAGTTTCCCAGAAAAGAATGTTAACATTTCTACCATGAGTATGGATTTGTCTATTTGCTCTTTTATTCTATCAATTTTTCTTTGTGTGTTTTGAAGCTATGTCATTAGACGTATATGCTTTTATAACTTTTATGTCTTCTGAACGAATTGCCCCTTTTATCATTATGAAATACCATCTTTATCTCTGGTACTTCACTTTTTCTTGAAGTCTGTTTTATTTATGTTAAAATATGCATTCTAGCCTTACCCTCTGCTTTCAGTCACCTTCATGTTGTTATGGTACATGTGTTATGTCTACCTACATTGAACACCTCACCAGTGTTAGATTTTTTGCTTTAAAAAGTCATATGCATTTTATTTTATTTTTAATTTTTTTTAAAGATTTTATTTATTTGAGAGAGAGAGAATGAGAGAGAAAGAGCATGAGAGGGGGGAGGGTCAGAGGGAGAAGCAGATTCCCCACCAAGCAGGGGGCCCGATGTGGGACTTGATCCCGGGACTCCAGGATCATGACCTGAGCTGAAGGCAGTCTCTTAACCCAGTGAGCCACCCAGGTGCCTCAAAAGTCATATGCATTTGAAAGAACGTAAGAGATTATAGTTTTCTATTCTATTTACCTAGCTATTTGCAATTTGTCTTGCTCTTCCTTCATTCCTGAGGATGCATGTTTCCTTCTGGTATTTTTTTACCTTTGGTATGGAAAACTTCCCTTAGCATGTCTTATAGAACATGTGTGTTGGTGATGAATTTCTTAGTGCTCCGTTATCTGAGAAGGTCTTTATTTACCCCTTAACGTGAAGGATATTTTTATTGAGAATAGAATTCTGGATTGACGTATCTTTTTCCTCAGCAGTTTAAAGATGTTGTTCCATTGTCTTCTGCCTCTACAGCTTCTGTAGAGAAATGCAGAATTCAGTCAGTATTCACCTCTATATAATGTATTATCTTTCTTTAGCTACTTTCAGGATTTTTTTCTTTACCTTTGGTTTTCAGCAGTTTGATTTTGAGGCATCTAGTTGTGGTTTCCTTGGAGTTTATGTGTTTTCAGTTTCACTGAGCTTGAATCTATGAATTTATGCTTTTTACCTATTTTGTGAAGTTTCTGGTCATTATTTCTTCAGATAACTTTTCTGCGTCAATCTCTTCCTCTGACCCTTCTAGAACTCAAATTATACCCATGTTAGATCTTTTGATTTTATCCCAGAAGATCCTAAGACTCTGCTCACTTTTTTCTATCTTTTGCTGTTTTTCATACTAGATAATTTCTATTGACCCATGTTCATGTTCCTGTATCACTTCCACTCAGCTGCCTTGGGCATCAAAATATATTTTTTTAATTTCAGATTATTATTATTATTTTTTAGTTTTAAAATTTTTGTTTTTTAAATTTATTGGTTCCTATTTCTCTGCTGAGAATTCCTGAATTTTCATTCCTATCAATTGTGTTTTTCTTTACCTCATGGATCATAGTTATAATAATTGCTTTAAAATATCTGTCTGATAGTTTCAAGATCTGGGTCACATCAAGAATGAATTCTGTTTAGAATTGATCACATTTTCCTGGTTCTTTGTCAAATAACTCTGGATTGGATGCTGGGCCTTGTGAATGGTCAATTGTGTGTACTCTGTCCTGTTTTTTTTTTTTTTTTTTTAAAGATTTTGTTTATTTATTTGACAGAGAGAGACACAGTGAGAGCAGGAACACAAGCAGGGGGAGTGGGAGAGGGAGAAGCAGGCTTCCCGCGGAGCAGGGAGCCCGATGCGGTGCTCAATCCCAGGACCCCGGGATCATGACCCGAGCTGAAGGCAGACGCTTAACGACTGAGCCACCCAGGCGCCCCTACTCTGTCCTGTTTTAATCCTGTGATAACTATTGATAGTTTATTTTAGTAGATGGTCACCTGGTGAGGTTTAGCCTTAGTTCTGACTTGCTTCCTATGGGCAGTGATTCAGATCTCAGTATAAGTCTTCGCACTGCTGATCTGTGTCCTTCCTGCACATGTGTGCTTCAGCAGTTAGTCTGCAACTTGTGTGAATGGTTCAAATCTTCGTTCAATTTTCTTAGCTTTTGCTATGCTGGCTACGGTGTGTGCTGTGCCTATGTAGCTCAGGGGTTGGGCTGATGCTTGTGTAGGTGGAATGAGGGCATCCCCTTCTGGGCTCTCTCCACTCCAGCTCACAGAAGCCTTTCCCTGCATACAGAAGGACAGGTTTCTCTTCGAATTTCAGCTGCCCATGATGCTGTGCAGCTCTGCAACTGGGGCCCACCTTTGGGGCAAAAACATGGGAGAAACAAACAAACATGAAATTCATTCTATGTAGGACGTTTTTTGAAGTTTTGACTTTATATCAAAATTGGTCTATTTACTTTTCATAGTGCCCTATTACTTTTTTGTGTGTTTGTACTTGTCCAGGAATTTAAGTTGTCATGAGAGTGAGTCTTAGAGGGCTCATATCCCCATAGTGGGACCAGACTCTAGGTTGGATTGTGAAGACACCCCTGGTACGAGGGTAATTGTCTGACATAACCATGTGGTGCCAGACAAGCGTGGGGGCTTGGCTTCACTTGTATATTTAATCCACTGACTTTATTTATTTATTTAAAAAAGATTTTATTTATTTATATATTTGAGAGCGAGCGAGAGAGAATGCGCATGCGCGTGCCCGTCAGCAGGGGGAGGGGCAAAGGGAGAGGGAAATGGAAAGAATCTCAGGCAGACTCCGCACTGAGCACGGAGCGCAGTGTAGGGCTCGATCTCACGACCCTGAGATCAAGGCCTGAGCTGAAACCAGGAGTCAGTCGCTTAAACTAACTGAGCCACCCAGGTGCCCCTAATCCATCAACTTTGTTAATCAAAATTAAGCATAGTGAATTTTTGAAGTAAAACAACCGAGACTGTGTAAGATATGGCAAACTCTGACTCCTTCCCTTCCTTCCTCTCTCCCTCCCTATTCTTTCTCCCTCCCTCTCTTCCTTTCCTACACCCTCCTAACTTGCCTCCCTTCTTTTAAGTCAGTCTTGGCTCTGTTAGTGCCCTTTCAGAAAAGCAAACAAATATGTATCAGCCCCGTGTGTATGTGTTGCCTTGTAGTTCCTCCTAGTGACATATTTTCAAGCTGTCAGAATAGAGATGTCTGTTCAAATATTTACTTAGCCTTTGTCCTTTTTCCCTTTTCAAAATGTGTAAGATGGTGAGATTTTTTTTCCTGATATAAAAGCAATCTGTAATCATTGAAAAAATGAAAATGAAAGCAATTCCATTGTTACCCAGGTAAAACTTTGAAAAATGCATATATATATAATTATTAACTATACCCATATGTAAACATCATATGTATTTTAGAAAAATAGAACCATCTTTTGAGTTTTCTTTTCGTATTGTGCTTTTTCACAACAAGTTTGACATAAGTGCTTTTTCATATTGCCAAATACCTACCTACGTCATCATTGTTAATGGTTGCATGGCTATAGTGGATGAGTCTTTTGGCCATTTATGTATCCGATAGGTTGTTGACAATAAACAGTCTTTATGCACATGTCCTTGCATACTTGCCCTAGTATTTCTCTGGGATAAGTCTGTAGAACAGGAATTACTGGCTTTTTCCCCTCCGAGGTTTATGATATGTATTGTCAGATACACAGTGGAAAAAAGCACCCGCAGTATTTGAGACTACCTCTGTTCCCACACCCTTACCACCACCGAATACTACCAGTATCTTTACTCTTTGCACGTAAGAGGGGAAAATGTTGTGCTGGTGTTGTTTAAATTTCCTTTTCTCTGGTTATGAGTGGTTTAGGGTGTGTCCAGAAGTTACGGGCTCAGTCTCTTTTCTAATGGCACTTGGAAGGATGCTGGGACACATACCGCATCCTTTTTATTCTCCCACCTCAAACTGTACCTTTATTCACATCATTGTGTTTATTTCATTGTGAAATAAAACTTTCTGTTTTACTGAGAACATCTAAGCCACCTTAAGTGAACTCTCAGTTTCTCCTCTTTGCCAAGGCTGGGCGGCATTGGCTCTGGGGTCTGTGCCCATAGTCCCTTAGAATCTGACTGCATCACTTGTCCTGTTTTCCTGCTACATCTTTTCTAGTCATTCATTTTTAAAAATTTGTTTGTTTAGGGATGCCTGGGTGGCTCAGTCGATTAAGCGTCTGCCTTCGGATCAGGTCATGATCCCAGGGTCCTGGGATCGAGTCCCGAATCGGGCTCCTTACTCAGTGGGGAGCCTGCTTCTCCCTTTGCCCGCTGCTTCCCCTGCTTGTTCTCTCTCTGACAAATAAATAAATAAAATCTTAAAAAAAAAAAAAATTTGTGGGCTGCCTGGGTGGCTCAGTTGGTTAAGCGACTGCCTTCGGCTCAGGTCATGATCCTGGAGTCCCTGGATCGAGTCCCGCATCGGGCTCCCTGCTCAGTGGGGAGTCTGCTTCTCCCTCTGACCCTCCCCCCTCTCATGTGCTCTCTCTCTCAAAAAAAAAAAAAAAAAAAATTTGTTTAAATAATTTATTGAGATGAAATTCACATAGCACCAGATTAGTATTTTAAGGTGAACAATTCAGTGACATTTAGTACATATACAGTGTTGTCCAGTCACTACCTCTATCTCATTCTCTGGGATTTCCATTACTCCACTCCTCTTACCAGCTAAGCAGTTTCTCTCCCCCACTCCCAGCCCCTGACAACCACAATCATTGTTCTGTATTTGGATTTATTATGATTTCATATAAATGGATCTTACAATATGTGACCTTTTGTGTCTGACTTCTTTTACTTAGTACAATGTCTTGGAGGTACATCCACAGTGTACCAGATATCAGTACTGCAGTCCTTTTTACAGGTGAATAATATTTCCACTGGGTTCATATACTACCATTTTTTTATGCATTCATCTGTTGATGGGCATTGGGCTATTTCCATATTTTGGCTATTGTGTATAATGCTGCTATGAACTTGCATGTACATGTATTTGTTTGAGTCATTGTTTTTAGCTTATTTGGGTATAATAGCAGAGGAATTGCTGGGTCATATAATAATTCTATGTTTAACTTGTTGAGGAAGTACCAAGTTGTTTCCCACAGCAGCTAAACCATTTTACATTCCCACCAGCAATATATGAGGATTCTATTTTTCCACTTCCTTGCCATTGCTTGTTTTTATTTTCTGTTTGCCTCGTGTTGTTTTGTTTTGTTTTATGGCCATTGTAGTAGGTAAGAAGCAGTACCTCATTGTGGTTTTGATTTTTATTTCCCTAATGGCCAATAATATTAAACATCTTTTCATATACTGTTTGTATATCTTCTTTAGAAAAGTGTCTTTTTGGAGCACCTGGGTGGCTCAGTCGTTAAGCGTCTGCCTTCGGCTCACATCATGATCCCAGGGTCCTGGGATGGAGCCCCGCATCGGGTTCCCTGCTAGGCAGGAAGCCTGCTTCTCCCTCTGCCTCTCCCTCTGCTTGTGTTCCCTCTCTCACTGTGTCTCTCTCTGTCAAATAAATAAAATCTTTAAAAAAAAAAAGAAAAGTGTCTACTTAAGTTCTTTGCTCATTTTAAAAATTGGATTGTTTGTCTTTTTGTTGCTGAGTTATAAGAGGTCTTTATATATTCTGGATACAAGACCTTTATCAGATGTATGATTTGTAAATATTTTCTCCAATTCTGTAGGTTGTCTTTTTGTTTCTTGATAATATCCTTTGAAGCACAAATTTTTAGATTTTAATGAAGTCCAATTTATCTGTTCTTTTCTTTTGCACCTGCTTTTGGTGTTATAACTAAGACTCTATTGTCAAATCTAAGGTCAAAAAGATTTACCCTTATATTTTCTCCTAAGAGTTTTGTGGTTTGGGCTCTTCTATTTAGGCCATTGATCCATTTTATGTTAATTGTTGTATATGATGTGAGGTAGAGGTCCAACTTTATTCTTTTGCATGTGGACATCCAGTTGGTCCGGCACCATTTGTTGAAGAAACTATTCCTTCCCCATTAAAAGCTCTTGGCAGCTCTGTCAAAAAATCAGTTGACCACAGATGTGTTGGTTTATATCTGAACTCTCAGTTCTATTCTGTTGTTCTGTGTTTCTGTCCTCATCCCAGTACAACAGTGTTTTGAGTCCTGTAACTTTGTGGTAAGTTTTAGAAGTGAAAAGTGTTGAGTCTTCCAACTTAGTTCTTCCTCTTTTCATTCTTTACTCTTTACTGTGAACATACAGAAGTCTAATATTTTTAAAAGGTTATTTTTTTCTTAATATTTTTTTCATTGACATACTTTATCCTTATACTTTGTCTGCTCATTTCTCTGTCTATATCTATGTGTATTCCAGTCCTTTATTTTATCTATCAGTCCACTATCCACCGCCTCGCTTAAGAGATAGAGGACATTATATGGTTGAACCCCCTGTGTATCCCTTTTTGTTAGTATCTTCCCTCTTTCCCTCCCTCTTGTGAGCAATCACTATTCTGAATTTTGTGTTATTACCTTGATTTTCATTATAAATTTATTATATACATTGTAAAAACAGGTTAACTTTCACTGATTTTTATTATTTTCAAAAGGAATCATGCCATCCTTTTATGACTTTGCTTTTTCATGTAGCTTTGTGAAGTTCATCTCTGTTGTCATATGTAGAGTTTTAGTCATTTTTTTCACTACTTAAATTCTGTTGGATGAACATGCCATAGTTTATTCATCTATTTAATGGACACTTGATTATTTCCAACTCTTTTTTGCTATCACAAATGCTATGGCTGAACATTCTTGTACATCCTATGTGTCTAGGTGTCAGAGCTTCTCTAAGGTATATTTTATTTAGCAGTGGATTTACTAAGTTAGTACTTACGAACACCTTAGGCTTTATTGGCCATCACACGATTGTTTCCCAGAGCAGTTGGGCCAATTTATACTGCCTTGGGCCTTTGTGTGAAAGTTCTTGTTGTTCTGCATCCTCTTCAACACTTGACCTCGCTCATGTTATTTTGCTTGTCTGGTGGGTTTAAAATAGTATCTCATTATCATTTTGTTTGTACTTTGATTAAGGTCGAACACATTTTTATATATTTATTTGACACTTAAAGTTTTTCTTTTCATTTTGGGTTGGGGCTCATTTTTCTGTTTTTTTTTTTTTTTTTTTGATAAGAATTCTTTATTTTGAATGCTAATCATTTGTTATTTTAATGTATTAACAATTGTATTCTCTAGGTGGCTTTTCTTTTTTATTTTTCAGTTGCTCTTTTGTAAATGGAATATATGTATTTCTTACTTGAGTAACTTTAGGTCTCTTTATATAACATCATTCTACAAAAAAGTCACTTCATCAGGGATTGTGAGTGGGTGTAAGTTGACAGGTTCCATAAAGATAACCCTTCTGCTTGTCATGCTTGATTCTGGTGGTTTCAAGCCTCTGATGTTATTGCTATATCATTCGTATTTTCAGCATGGGGATTCTAAATATTTAATGACTTTCAAACATCTACCTTCTCTCTCCTAATGTTCTGTCAGATTTGGTCCCACCCCCTGTGACAATTCCTCTGGCTGGGAAGGTATGCTCTAGGATGCACCCGTTTGACTAGGGAATGTAGCTTGGAGCTTGCTTGCGGACTCCATTTATACTCTTTGTATAGAATTTGACTTGTTTCCTGGTATATTTTTTAGTTTTCTCTAGCCCTGCTTAGAATCTATGTCACCGCCTTCAATATTTGTTATTGCAATGAAAATAAAGGTTTTGGTAACTTGATTCAAGTTGTGGTATGTGTACATTTCTGATGTTTTTGCAGAGTACTACATACTCTCTGTGGCATAATTTCTTTTTCTTTTTTTCTCTTTCTTTTCTTTTTTTATTGTTTAGAGAGGGAGAGGGAAAGAGAGAGAGAGGCAGAGGCAGAGGGAGAGGGAGAGAGAAAATCTTAAGCAGGCTCCATGACCAGCATAGAGCCCGATGTGGGGTTTGATCCCCTGACCCTGAGATCATGACCTGAGCCAAAATCAAGAGTCAGATGCCTAACCAACTGAGCCACCCAGAGGCCCCATTTTGTTGTTTTTGTTTCTGTTTGGGGGGGCATAATTTCTATATGTAGGAGACTTCTGGATAGTAGAGAATCTGCCCTGTGCAGTATTTTCAGTGTGTAAGGGCTTCTGTGTTTGGCAGAGATAAAGCACTTGTCATTTAATTTCCCCAGCACTTCTCCCATCAATGTGGACTTAATTTTTCCATTTTCAACCATTTTTCTTTTTTCTGTTGTTTCTCCCATTCCTGAAACAGTATAAACCACCATAAGACAATTCAGCCATTAGCTTTTAATGCTGGAATAGTTTAGAGTTTCCAGATAAGGGGTTTGGATTAGAAAGAAATGGAAATTTGGCAAGTTTAGATTGTTGCAAATGGTCATTTCTTTCATTAAACTCCATTACTGTTCCCAGTTTGTCCCCCCCGCCCCCGTATCCATACACTTTGCCCCCATCTTTGAAGCACTTCCCACTGTGGGAGGAGTAGATTTTTCAGCCCTGTTGATGTTTTGGCTTGGCCATGTGGCTACTTTGGCTAAGGGGATAGTAGCAGATGTGATATGAAAAGAGGCTTGAAATGTACTCGACAGTTGGTTTTGCCCTTTTTTGCTTCCCCCTTTTTTGATGAGATGAACATGCATAGCCTGCTGCTTCTAGAACAGTAAAAAGCACGTGGAATGGACCTAAGTCAACCTGGAGCTGAAGCCTAGCCCAATCTGGACTCCCTGAGCCCCAGTCAAGCCCCGGCCATATACATATGTGGTTGTGGTTGTACACCACTGAGATTGTGTAGTGCTTTGTCCATCCACAGTTGCTGGCTGATAAAATGTACATTGTGGTTGCGCTGTGTATTTTTTTCTCAGTTTATGCAGGCCTCATAGGTACTTAAGATTCCTCCAATACATTTCACAGGATTGACTTATTTCTTTCAAGTTTTCCTTACCACCTCCCTTTTTAACTTAGTGAGAAAGATGGTTGAAAAAGCTTGAGTCTTTCTATCCATCCCCTTGCCCTCAAGAAGCCATTGAAATTGTTTCCTAGTATTTTAGTGTATGTTGTGTTGGTTTCCTAAACCAGACAGCGATTGGGGGTGGGATTTATCTGGAAAGTTTTCCCTATGGGATTTTTAAAAAATGCTACTGACATATGGATGATTGTGTGTGTGCACGCATGCATGTGTACGTGTGTGCATACCTGTGTATACGTACACATTCTCATTATAACCTTTTTAAAGTTTTAGTGCTAGGTATCTGACTTCAGTCAGTCTCAGGTAGAAAAGTCTGAAATCACTAGAATGTAAGCTTCATGATAGCAGGGAATTTTTTGGTTTTGACCACCACTGTATTCCCAGTTCCTAGAACAATGCCTAGCACATGGTAGGCACTCACTATACATATTACAAAATTAACGATGGGTATCTTGATGTTAACTGTGCTTTCTCCAGGCTTATTGAAACAATAAAGTGTGGAGGGAAACGGCCCTATTTTCCCAGTGCAGCTCCTGGCCTGTCTACTCTCAGCTGCTCAGTCTAGTCCCTGGATTAACAGAAAGATACAGTGGGAAGTGCAGGGCTTCAGAGGGAAGATCTGCCTACAGTCAGTCCCGGCCACTTGTTGCTCTAGACATTTTGGGCAGGTCCTGATCTGCCCAGTTTATAGGTCCTCATCTATAAACTGATGAAGAAACAGATGATATAAACTCCTTAGATTTCTTTTTAGCTCTCAGATCCTATGATTTGGCCTCTTAAACAAGCCAGAGATTTTTAATATTAATAAAACCCACAGGGGATTGTGCTTTGTTTTATAGCACCACATGGAAAATTGCATAACAGCAGGACTTTGGTATATATGGTTGGTTAATCAGGTTTCTTCTCCACACCCCCTTAAAGAAACTCTCAGAGTTAAAAAAAAAAAAAAAAAAGAATGCTCATATAATTGAATTTTATTTAAACTATTTATGAAACTCTTGCTTCATGGGATCACTGCAGCTTTGCAGGCAGGTAGCGATGTGCTCCTCAATGGCTCAATTTTATTTTCTCCCTTGCAAAAAGGCAATTTAGAAGTTTAGGAATTATTTATGGTACTGTGGGGATAAACACAATCTGCTAAGTTATTTTTCTTGTATCATTTTTTTTAAAGTTCGTTTCTGTAGTTTAGGTTGGAAGCAGTATCTTCATAAAAGAGCCCTGTAATGTCCACAGATAAAATGAAGTCATGTCATTAGGCAAAATTTATACCATATTTTCAAATTGTTTTTTTTAAATTGTCATAATTCAGGGTTTCGTTAAATGTAACATTTCTCAAAATGTATGACATAGAACACTGGGTACTCTTAGGTGTTTCACACAAGAAAAGATCTGATATTCAACTAAGTGTGGAAATTAACGAGTTGACAAAGTCCTGTAGCTCTCTTTAGCAGAGAGCATCTCTGAGCTAGGAAGAACTAGCTCCTTGCAAGGATAGAACGAGCAACATTTCCAAACTTCATTGATCACAGAATCTCTTTATGAAAGGAACCCTTTTATGGAGTGTGTTCCAAGAAGGACACTTAAAGGAAATGCTTGTCCATTGGTTGCTTGGGGTTGACAGCAAACTAGGAGGCTGATTAAAGTGTGTTGGGGGGAGGTAATGACAAAGTATAGTAAGATATTCTTTTAAAATTTTACCTTGAGGAGTGTCTTCAGTATGAAGGAAAGCAGCTGATGTTAACGTACATAATTTAGAACATTCAGGGGCATCTGGGTGGCTCAGTTGGTTAAGCATCTGCCTTCGGCTCAGGTCATGATCCCAGGGTCCTGGGATGGAGCCCCGCATCGGGCTCCCTGCTCAGCGGGAAGCCTGCTTCTCCCTCTCCCACTGCCCCTGCTGTGTTCCCTCTCTCGCTGTGTCTCTCTCTGTCAAATAAATAAATAAAATCTTTAAAAAAAAAATTTAGAACATTCATTTGGCATTTTACACTGTCAGTGGAGCCCTGGGAATTGAGGGGTTTGGGGCTTGGAAGGCATTAGGAAGGAAAAGCTCTCGAAATCCATTATTTGGTACTTCCATTCATTAGAATCGGCCTTCCTTCTCTCTGTCCATTCTTTCAACAAACATGATATTAAGTATCTGAGTGGCAGGCACCATGGTAGGTACTGCAGATACAGAGATCGTTTCTGCCTTCGAGGGACTTAACTGTCCAGTGGGAGGGACTGAGGTCATCTACTCTGTCCATGGTGCTGTGATCACAATTGAAGGAAGAATCCATTCCTTGAGAGAAAGGTGAGCAGGTTAGATGATAGTGGTAGAATGAGGAGATCTTTTCCAAGCAGAGAGAGTAGCTTGCGCAGAGATGTGTAGGGTGGGAGGTAGCACTGTGTGTTCTGGGAAAACCGGTTAGTATGGAGTACTGGTAAAACCAAAGACATGGGAACTAAGTAGAGGAGGCAGAAAACCTCCTTGGTTGTAGTCAGCTCTGGAAGGGTTTGGAGGGAAAATAAAAGACCTTACATCTCGTCCCTCTGCTAGTAGCAAGTGATTGAGAGATTTTGAAGGGGGAGAAAGATGTGATTAGGTTTGTGTTTTAGAAACGCATTACTGTGGAGAGTGAGTTGAAGAAATGCAAGTTCAAAGTCAGGGGGGCCAGGTGAATAGTTTAGACTCTAAATGATGAGAGCGGTAGCTGAAGCAGTGACAGGAGGGAGAGAAGGGGACCAGATTGGAGTGGATTTAGGAGTTATTGCTAGGCTTTGTGTGCCCAGAGGCCACATTCTTAGAGTGAGGAAGAGGTCATGGACTTAGGGATCAGGCAGTCCTGGGTGTACCTTTCACAGGCATAAGTGATACACAGAATCTTTGGGCATGCTCTGCCACTGTATGCCCTCCAGAGAATAATAAGTGGATTCCATGGCCCCTACCCCCCACCTTCTATATGATCAGTTACCTAAGCCATAAGTACCTAGCATAACTTCTTTCTCAACATGGAGGCATTTTTTAAGAAAGAGAGGAGGCAATCAGAGCCAGATCTCCTCTGAAGTTAAAGAAGCAATATTTTCTTCCTGTTTTGAAGAGAGCTCTTCTGAATTGGGTAGGCTTCAAGCCCTATAAAACCTGTCTTCACTCCTGGATCAAATGCATGTGGGTGTTGGCTCTTAGGTCTTCTAGAAGATTATTCTGACTCTCTTTGGACAGGCTCTCTCTGTATCTACTCTGAGTCCAAGTGTATTTCCCTCCTGGAGAGTAACTGGTTGATGAGTAGTCTATACTGGTTGGCTGGCACAGAGACTATGTCTCTACCTGAGCAGACCTAAATAACTCCCTTTCTTTGGGTATGGGATTTTTTTTTGGGGGGGGGGAGTGCCTTTGGGACTTTTAAGTTGATTTGTTTAACTAAGTCAATTTTTCCTTGTCCATGGCTGGCTATTTCTCTGTTAGCCATTGAGGGTCCTGGCCATCGGGGCTCCTCATTACTTGCACTTAGATTCTTTGTCAGTATCTTGGTGGTGCATGGGATAGTAGACATGGGGAGAAGCTGGTAACATGAAAGGACAGCATCTCCTAGGACTTGTTTATTCTGGCACTTACTAGCTACTGCTGACTGGTTTCCTCAACCGTCATAGGGTCGTTATGCTTGTGTCTACAGAAAATATCAGGGGGTTTAGACCAGAAAAGCATACTTTCATTGACAAACACATTTATTACTTCACATCTCTGAATTCCAGTACCTCATCTATAAAATGAGAATGATAATGTGCACCTCTTTGGTTTGGGTTGAAGAATAGGTGAATTAATGCATATAATGTGTTTAGTGGAGTATTTGGTGCATCAAAAAGTGTTAGATTCTTTCTCTGTCCTCACTTTAACCCTTCCATCCTTTGGGTAGTAAAAGTTGGAAGCTTCAAATTTCATTAACTCTGAATCCCCTGGAAGTACATGCCAACTTTTGCATCTGTTTGTGAAGGGACATGTAGGGCGGGGGGTGGTGAGAGAGAGTAAGTATAGTTTTCATTAGATTCTCAAAAGGTTATGTGGCTTTAAAAAATAAGAACCACTGATCTAGTCTAAGTACCGTTATTTTGCATATGAGGAATTAGAATTGCTTAATGGGGCAATTGTTAGGTATGTGTGATAGAGAACCAAATGCAGGTATGATTTTGAGGGGCGCCAAACAATTTCTGACTAATAATGCTTTCTGCCTTATTCAGACAAATGCAGTTTGTTATTTGAAGGTGTTTGTTACCCAGACAGGCAAAACATTCATCCGATGTTTATTAAGGAAAGGGTGAGGAAGGCAGATAGCATTTGATGGAAGGGTAGATGCTTGGCAAGAGATGAATAGGGTGGAGCTCCTGTCTTCAAGGAGCTAATGGTCTACTGAAGGGTAACATTACATACGTAGCCCCAGAGACAAAGTCATCATGCCAGGTGGTAAGGAGGGTTCAGGGAAGTTGTCCCAGAAGAGTTACTCTGAAGGGGTTTTCTTTCACCTTGATCTTGAAGAATGCATAGGACCTTGCCCCAGAGCAAGAGGAAATGTAGGTTCCAGGCAGATGGGGTGGCATGTTCAAAGATACAGACTTCTTTTTTTTTTTTTTTTTTTTAAAGATTTTATTTATTTATTTGACAGAGAGAGAGAGAGCTAGAGAGGGAACACAAGCAGGGGGAGTGGGAGAGCGAGAAGCAGGCTTCCTGCCGAGCAGGGAGCCCGATGCAGGCCTCGATCCCAGGACCCTGGGATCACGACCTGAGCCGAAGGCAGACGCTTAACGACTGAGCCACCCAGGCGCCCCCAAAGATACAGACTTCTAAAGGATTTGGAATGTTTGAGGACAGAGACTTTTGACGTGATTGGAGTAGTGTGTGTTGGGGGACAGGTCCAAAAGGGCCTATAGTATGACTGGCTTTTTGGCAAAATTAAGTAGTGTGGGCTTGGTAACTATGGTTATTGCAGCCAGATGGGATTTATTTGGGAGGGTGAGAGGATAGCAGAATAGAAGAAGGAGTCCTGTCCATTTACTGTGTAATTTTATTTTTTAGATACCACATTCATTTGGGGTGTGGTATGTTTGGAGGGTGTGTGCGTGTGTGTGTGTGTGTACTCTCCCTTCCACCTCATTTGCTTCTGATTTTTCTTCCTTTTGTATCCTTGTAGTTTTGAAATGCAACTCAAATATATATTCTTTTTTTTCTTCTTGAAAACAAATAGTGTACTATTACATCTTTTTTTTTTTCACTTACAGTGTACTTTAGAGATCTTTGTATGTTAGAAAGCAACTCATTTATATTCACAGCTGCCTGGTTTTCCATTGCGTGTGTGAGCCATAATGTTTTTAACTAGTGCTGAGTTGGTGGGCGTTTTGTATGGTTTCCAATCTTTTGCTATTAAAAACAGTGTTTCAGTGCATTACTCTGTACACATGTCACATTTCATCTGCAAGTATCTCTATGGGATTTGTTCCTTGAAGTGAAATTGCTAGGTCAAACAGTATGTGCAGTATAAAAAAATTATCATTTTAAAATATATACATATATATTTAATTTTAATTTTAGTATAGTTAACATACAATGTTATACATAGTTTAAGGGGTACATATAGTGATTCAATAATTTCATATATTACTCAATGCTCATCAAGATAAGAGTACTCTTAATCCCCATCACCTATTTCACCCATCCCCACAGCATTTATAATTTTTATAGAGCTCATGCCTCTCAAGTATACTTGATAGATAACCGTGTCAGGCTGCCTGTTTCTCTTCTCACCTGTGATGTGTGAGAGTACTTACTTCTGCACACCCCTGCCGACATGTGTGTGATCAAGTATTGGGATGTTTGCTAACCTGACACATGAAAACTGTGTCTCAAGGTCATTTTAATTTGTATTTCTTATGAGTGAGGGCTAAGCATCTTTTCATATATATATATATATATATATATATATATATATATATATATATGAGACATTTTTTATTTTATTTTCTATGAATAGTCCTTATATCTCTTGCTCATTTTTTTTCCCACTAGAGGATTTTTAAAGTGATGAAATCATGTGATCAGATTTGGGCTAGTTTGTTTTTTTGTTTGTTTGTTCTTTTTTGTTGGTGAGAGAATTCCAGAACTGTGAAAATTGGTGATAGGAAGACTAGATAGAAGCTGTTAATCAATCTG
This sequence comes from Phoca vitulina, assembly GCF_004348235.1. Lineage (NCBI taxonomy): Eukaryota > Metazoa > Chordata > Mammalia > Carnivora > Phocidae > Phoca > Phoca vitulina. The sequence continues at coordinate 6,248,773 of NW_022589734.1, forward strand.
AGAAAATGGTGGCCTGCATTTCAGCGGTGACAATAGAGAAAGAGAAGAGAAGGTGGATTTCAAGGATATTTCTGGGGTGAAGCAGCCATATCTAGTATGTGGATTAGAAGGGGGTGATCAGAAGGGAGATGTTGAGGGTGATCCCAGGTTTAGCCTCTGTGACTCCTAATGCCATTTCACAAGCTGAAGACCGAGAAGGGTATAGAGATTGCACCCAAACTTTGGACTTCCTAAGTCTGAGGTGCTGGAAGACATCCAGGTGGAAATATCTAGGACATAGTTGGACATGACAGATTGGAAAGTGCAAGTGAGCCTCTTAAGAGATTTTGGAGTCATCAGTGTTGTAAAAAGTCGTGAAATTAAGATAATGTAAGAAAATCATCATAGAGAAAGGCCAAGAGATAGAAGATTGCAGAAAAATAAACATTATGTGGGGTTCCTTTATCTTTTGAATTCGCTAGATGAATTCACTGGCATAGGAGACAGTTTTCATGTGGTTCAGGTCTTCATTTGTTCATCATTCATTCAGCATTTACTGAACACCACGTAGGTATAGAACATAAAGGTGGCGATGGTCCCTGCCCTCATGGCACTTAGTCAGGTGGCGAACGTGGACAGGTAAACATGCGTTTGCAGTCTGGTGTGATGCCTGTTGTGAGGAGGGGCGTGCACGCTGCTACTTATGGGAACACAAGGAGGCGGCGTCTGGTGTGTGAGACGTGTGAGAGCTGCCACAGACGTAGGGAAACCAACAGGTGTGGCTGTGTTCCAGGAGAACTTTATTTATGGACACTGACAGTCCCTTCTGATTTTCACATGGCATGTAACAGTATTCTTCTTTTGATATCTCTTGACTATTTAAAAATGTAAAATTCATCCTTAGCCTGCAGGCCATGCATAAGACAGAGGGCGCGGGGACCAGCTTTGGTCTGCAGGCTGTAGTGTGCTGACTTCTGTTCTAGGCTAGTGCGGCAGCCTGTTCAGAGGCAGAGAGGCAAAGGAAAGCACGCGGGGGCTTCTGTAGAGTCCTTTTCTCAGCTGGCCTCCTTGCACCCTGGGTCTCGTTCCTCCAGGCTACCCCACATGCTGTCACCAGAGAGATTCTCTTGGACACCTCTTTCATTGTTTCTCTGCTTTTCTGAAAAATTTGCAGTGATTTGCAACGAAGGTGATTAAGATCATCCCCTCATTGTCTGCTTTGTTTGCCTGAATGTCCCTTCTGGAAGAATTTGGGAAAAATTTTTGCTCCACTGACAGTTATATAGTATTTTAGGTATGATTGGAAGTGCTGTAAACATTCCAGGGCTTTCTAGGTCACTGCTCATTCCTGTAGATGCATACAGAGTTTGCTTTCATTATGAGCTTTTTGCATATTTTCTGGAAAAGTTACTTTTGGATTAATTTACATATAAAAGTCCTATATTTTCATCTCATTTTTATCCTGCAGCTTCAGGTGTAGGGAAATAAATGAAAAAGTCTTCAAATGTTGACTTCTAAGACTTTATTACTACAGACAGCTTCATTATGTTTGTGGAAATCTAGTGTGCTTTGAAGGAATTAATCTAGCCTTACTGGCAATCTGTATATGTTTACATAGAATGAACAAACATTGCATTACGTTTCATGAAAATTCAATTATTCCTGTCTCCAGGAAACATGTTCTGCTTAGTATTTAATTCTCAAGTAAGTCAATATTATGGCTCTTGAGCTGTCATAAGAATTTGAGATTTTGAGCTCACCGCTCACTTTTATGATTCATGGAGAAATGGTTAGTGGAGACTTAATCACTACAGGCCTGACCCTATATTTGGGGATATGGGCAGCATCTGTCCCAGTGGTATAGAGCTAATAGGAGCAACTCTTCTTGCTAGGTTTTTCTTAGAATAAGAGAAGTAAAGTTAAGGATAACACTGTGCATGATCAATATTTTATTTTGGAATCTCTTATACATAGAATCTATTTGGAGCCTCTATGAATAGAGTTACTCAGCTTACCATCTTCTTCCACAAGACTGTAACCTCCTTGAGGGTAGAAACCATACTTAATTCATAGTTGTTAGTGAGGAGATGGTAAGTAGGGTTTTCAGCAGGCAGAGATGGATAAGGTGGGATGGGGCTTACTGTGGCCCTAGCCAACGACTAGAGTCCCGCCAAGGGCCTAGCTGCTTGGAGTCCTGGAGGAGTGAGGTGTTGTTGGCTGTGACACAGGACTAGGAGTTGAGAATAGACCAGAAAGGTAGATTGGGGCTTTACGTGAAGCTGGGAATGGGGAACCACTGGAAGTTTCTAAATGGAAATCATGTATTGAGATCAGCATAGCATGTCAGTCCTTTCTGACCTGACCTGGCCTTTGCCTCCCCCTGTAGCTTGCTCTTCCACTCTTGCCTATATATACTCCATGCTCTGAGGAGCTCTTGGATGTGTAACTCTGTTCGGTATTTCCCGACGGGACACGAGGCATTCCTAGCACTCACTTGTCATACTGCAGTGTTGTTTGTTTATTGCTCTGTCTGTGCTCCATTCATGAGCTACTGAAGAGAGGTCAGGTTTCTTTATTTCTTTGTCACCAGTCCCTCACACACGCCTAACCTTTAGTAGGTACTCAGTAGGTATTTATCAAATGCATGGATGGGTGAATGCGTTTTGGCACCAAACCTCCACTTCTGGACTGAAAGATAGATTGGACAGAGCAGAGACGGGAGGTAGTGAGAGTGGCTTGGAGCATCATACAATAGCCTGGGAGAGAAATGTTGAGAGCTTGAATTGTATCTGTGGCGGTAGGAATTCAAGGGAGGAAATAGATTCTGGAGACCTGAGGAAGTAGACCTGACAGGCCCCAGTGATCAACAGATAAAATGGGTGCTGTGAAGAGCCAAGGGTAGCAGAAGTTAAAAGACAGGCCCCTGACGTGCACCTGATCTTGTCACTCCCTGGATGTTTTGCTGGGGGACAAGGGAGCCATCCTGGGTAGGTCTCGTTGGAAATCCGCTTAACCGAGGATTAATTGCCTTGGTTTGAAAAACTCTTTTCCTTGAAGGATGCATAACAGAGTGAATTGTGGAGCACTAAAGCATCCTTTGCTTAATAATTTATTTAGATTTATTCATCACACATTTCTGCAAAGGCTATGAGGTAGTGACATGTATAGATAATAGATGTATCTGGATACAACAAAAATCTAGGGGCAGAAGATAAAAGGAAAATAAGTATAGGAAAATATAAAGCTGAGTTAAGGTTGCAACAAAGAAGTACACATTTATCTCAGTTGGTATAAGAAGACATAGATTTGGCCCTAGCTGCCTAATGGTAAAAAGGAAAGAGGGAAACATAAGTAATGAACATTATCCTACAGTGTCTACAAGATAGAAACATACCCACTTTTGCAGGGAAAGCACAATGTTCTTGACATAGAAAGTTGAGAGGAAAATCCCCCCTCATCCGCGAGGTACTGTGTCTTTAAAACAATTGAATTTCATAATGTTCTTTTTTACATTTCTTAGTCTTTTCTAACCACTGGGAGAGGATTTGATTTGCTCTGTTTAACGTATAATGAAGTTAATTGTGAAAGATCTCTACAACCCAAATCCACAGATTATTTCCAAATCCCATTTTCTGTCTTTTGCTAATTGTTCACTTGATGAGTCAGTACTTGCCTCTCTCGTGTGCCAGGTGCCCTGGATGGTACCGAAGTGTGTAGGACATTCTGATGGAGTTCACAGTCCCTGCGGGCACGCTCGGCATCAACACAGGCAAAGTGTGTTAAATGTAAGAGTTGGTTAAGAAGGTAACCGGCCAGGGGATCTAGCAAAGCAGAACCTGATCCACTGCTAGATGCAAGGTGCGACGTCAGATGTCTGTGAATGAAGATGCAGGCTGGAGGGGCCGAGGGAGCTTTGAGAAGGAGGAATGACCTTTCCTTTTCTTTTTTTTTAAATGAGAGCCTCAGTATTTTTATTACTTAGTTTATACACTAAATTGGAAACTTAGTCATTAGTTTATTCTTTTAACGAATTTTGAATTTTAGTATAGTCTTTAGAAACATCATGTCCCCTCCCCTAATTTTTGTTTTCCTTTTTTCCTTTTTTTTTTTTTTTACCCACGAAGAAGTATGCCTATGATTTTTATCAGTACCATTGTGGCTTACTAACCATGCCCTGCATTCCGTGGATCCATGCTTTTCTGCTGTCGCTCCTATATGCAGAACTCAGAATACTTATGTACTGACTTATGTTATTTTATTTCACATGGTTTGTACGGTTCTGAAAACATAAACACTTATTTTTCAAGGGATGATCTTTTAACAGTCAGGTCTTTCTTGTTATAATCTCTTTATAATCCTTGGATTCCCAAAGCTCTGAGGGTAAAATTCAAAACCCTTAGTTGCTGTGCTCTTTGGCCTCGTGCCTGCCATGGGTCTGGTCCTGACCACCTCTCTAGCTGTACCAAGTTCCCATCCCCCTGGCACCAGGCATTCCTGCCCAGGGGTGCACAAGTCCTTCCTGCTCAGATCGTCCTTCCTGCTGGCCTTTCAGATCGTCCTTCCTGCTCAGGCACGCACACGTCCTTCCTTGTGCTGGGGCTGCCCTGGCCCGGCAGAGGACCCCGTGGAACACTCTGGCACCTGCACACCCCTCCGTGGTGAGCATTGCCATTGCAGTGAAATGATTGTGATTATGTCTTTATTAAATGTGTCTGATTCTAGCCCCCTCCCAGCGCTGTAAGCACCTTGAGGACAAGGACCCTGTTGATGGATCGTTCACCATTGACTCGCGGCATCGTGTGGTGCCTGCTGCAGAGCTAGTGATCACAGATCCTTAGTTTTGAACCATGGTGTCATTGTGAGGTTCCCTTCTCTCGTCTTCATTCAAAACTGTCTTGGGTTTCCCTCGCTTGTTATTTGTTTCTGACCCTGTGGTTGGGTACCAAGCAGCTTTTTGATTTTAAATCTCTGCAGAAGATTCCAAAAAGCTACTCCAAAGATGACATAAGCCACTATTTGTTGCTTTTCAAAATAGACACACTTTTAGTGCCAGGGGATGATTTTTGAAGCTTGGGTGCGTGTTGGTCTCTGGGGAGCCAGTGGAAAAGGGCAGACTGTGTGAGACTGTTAGTCGACGAGTAATGTCTGATGTAGTTTACGGAGCAGTTTCAAAGCAGAGTAATGGGGGTAATCTCAGAAATTCTAAGCAGCCGAGTTGTAAAAGCATGGAGAGAGTGTTGCTTTTATGTCATTGACTTGAAATCAGAATGTTTCTCCCATCCTGCTCCCAGTTGGTTTTTATTACCTTAATATTCTGTGTCACGGAGGTTCTAAACATTTTTTGAATAAAATTCTAAAGAGATGGAAAAATTGCTGCTTTCTAATTTCATTGCCTTAATTATAGGGCATTGAAAATGCAAAAACCAGGGGTAATGTGGGACCGTGGAAAGAGCCTTAGCCTCAGCATCAGGATACCTGGAGAATCGTTGTGGTTTTACAGCTGACTGATAACTCCCTGGCCGACTGTGTGAATGGAGGGGATCCTTTGACACCTCCATGTCTCTGTTTCCTCATCTATTAAAGGAAGAGATTAAAGATGACATTTAAAATTGTAGTCTCCATTTACACTTACCTACATGCATCAGATTTTGTTCATTTAACAAATATTCTTTGCATGCCTGCTCTGTGCCCACTACTCTAGGTCCTTGAGACGCAGCAGAGCGCAAGCAAACAAACCTCGCCCTGCTGGTCCTTGTGTTCTAGGGGCATTTGGAGGGTTTAATAGCATTTAGCTAGTACCAGCTTATTATGGTTCTGTGTGATGGGAGGATATGGTCAGTGAAGAGAGGGCAGAGTCACTGGCCAGGCAGAACTTGAAAAGTCAGCTTCATCCTACTTTGGCTGGCTGGTGGAAATCTACCTGTCTGCCCCCCGCTCCCCGGGCATTTCTCAGAGTGCTTGACGGAAGGGTCAGCAGGGAGGACAGGATGTTCCTAGTCCCGGGCCCTATTTACCCCCATTTCCTGGCAAGAGTACTACCGCACAACGGCGAGGAAGGGAGGCTGACGGTAGCCCAGCAGCCTTGGCCTGGGCGTTGGTATGAGGCTTTCCCACTGTTTGACTTCATTTCCAGTTTTAACACTCCAAAAGCTCGGTGATCCTCTACTGTCTGCAAGACAAACCATAAACACTTGCTTTTCCAAGGAGGCTTCGAACCACCCTCCTCACCTTCCCTTACGTGTGCCCTTGGCAGTGGACAGATGGGCGCTCAGTGTCCCCCAGCACTGAGGTACGTGCTCCCCGGCTGACTGGTATTGATCGTCTTACCTTCTGTGCCTAACGCGAGGCGGGCACATACCAGGTACAAGAAGCTGTTTGTTGAGCTGTCTGTGGGCATGTTCTCCTGCGATATTTACATAGTTTACCTTTTGGTATGGTTATTTAAGGAATTTTTTTTTTTTTTTCACTTTCTAGATCTGAGCTTCTTGACAGAAGCTTGTGTTTGTTTTATTTATTTATTTTTTAATCCCCTGAAGCACCTGGTTCCTGGACTCACTGAATATTTAATGACCTGAAATAAACAGAATTGAATTCTTAGAAGGATAGTTGAATTTGAGAGGTGGAAATGAGCATATGGTTTCCTTTCCTGTTTCTCTGGGGGGAAACTGAGTCAAAGAAAAATAAATAACTCATGAGTTGATGTCTCAGCCAAGGCTAAAAATTGGGTGGGGGGTAGTGTATCTGAGAGATCAGAAATTAAGCAGTAAAAGAGCATTATAATTTTAAAAGCTTCCAAATCTCTCTCTTTAGAAGTGTTTCCTACTTTTCACCCTCAGATCTGTTGTACACATTATGCTTTGTTTGCTGCAAAAGCCTCCAGCTACTGAGTGGATTGGCTCTGGCATCAGTGAAGTCCCCGATTTAAGGTGGAGATGAGACATGGATCATTCTGGCATGGCTTCCTCGTGGCTCTCATGGATCCTCCGCCCGTGGCTCTGCTGTGTGGGCCATGATCAGCTCCAGGGTGCAGCTTGTGCGTCTCTTTCTGCTGCCAATGCCCCTGGCTGCCTTCCCCTTGGCTCTGGCTGGCCCGACTGCCTTCTGCTCCTCGGGTCTGTCTACATTTAGTCCCTTGCAATCACTTAGAGTGCGAGCTGCCCAGGGATGGAAATGCGGTACTGGCTTGGTGGGAAGCGGGTTTGGGCAAGAATTGGCTGCATGGTGTTTAACATACCTGAGGCCCTGTCATGGCTGGGGATGTAAGAAGCCGAGGCTGGCTGGCAAAACTGGCCTTCCTGCCCAGGGCCGTGGAGCCCTATTCTCTGGAAAGGGGAGCACTCTCCGGCTCTTTGGCCAGCCAGCCCAAGGCCCTCTGTGGTCTAGAATGTCACATGAATCCACTAGTGGAAAGACCTGGAGATGACCCTGGGTATCCCTTCACACACTGCCCCCCCGCACTACGCTCCCAAATAATGGCTAATAATAGTGAATTAATAGCATAAAATCAGGATCTTGCTTTCCATGTGGAGATCAGACCCATGAGCCCTGCGCAGTTGTATAACCCACCCAGTATTCATGGATAATGGTGAGGCCGGCACTTCCGACCAGAAGCCTGCCAAGTGAGGACATTTTTATTGTTTTTTCTACCTTGTCAAAATATCTGTTGTTTCCTATTCCTAAGAATGGCAGGGAGTAAAAATTATTTATTTCCCTTGATATTTTTCATTTCAAGAATCAACATGGGCAGATTTATAGTGTTCACAAACATGCTGGTAGCAATTTGATTGCAGGAAGAATGAAATTTCGCTTAGGCAAGTGCAAATTTATCTGTTGTGGCGAGAAGGGCCCTGCCTGTATAAATGGTACAATTCTATCCCGAAGATAAATTTTAACAGAGATGGTGGTAGTGGTTTTTATTCTTCTTTGGTTCTCTCAGATGCAGTAGTTTAAACATTAGAGAATGAAATATATTAATTTGGTTACATGGGCTCTTTCAGCTGGATGTGTTGTTCTGTAAAACTTTTGCATTGACTCACCACCCATAATATTTCACAGAACTCGTGGAACCTGGTCCGTGTGGGCAGCTTTGAGGATAATAGGAGTCCTCTGAGAATAGTCAGTTGACGGGTCTGTTTCGTCGCCCCACACTACTTCCAAGAAAAAGAAATGAATTAGTTTTAAATTTTCCTGGAAATCATGCCTCTTGGGTACTTCAGAAGCAAATTTGAATTTAGGCAATCTGATTAACCTTTAGCTCAAAATGTTGGTATTTCAACAACTCTTTAAGATAGAGACAGTTGCTAGGGGTTGCCTCAAACTTACTTCAAGATACTTCATCTCTGAAAACCAATTTATGATCTTTTATTTGATCCCCAGTATACTGAGATGTTGCTTTTGTAGCTGATCTTCTATCACTTTAGCTCTAGTTTTATTTGAGCTTCTTTTCTCTTCTGTGTTCTTGGCTCACGGTGACCCAGGCACCTTTCCAGATGAGAGTGGGCAATACCCAATTGCATGCTACCCATGTGGGTGTGCCCAGAGCATACTGTTCACAGGGCCCAGGAAGGACATCCATCTGTACCCAAAGGGCCTTGGCTTTTGGATGGTAGGGAGGATCCTTGCCACTTCCTTTACTCTTTTTTATGTTTTTGAAGATTTTTTTTTCTTTTTACTAAAGTTTATTAACTCCACAGTTTAAAGAGTCAAATAGTTCTACAAGTTTTAGTATAAACCCCAACCATCCCTCTTGTGCATTTCCTCTTCCTACCCCTTCTCTCCCTGCATTCCCATTTCCTCTTCTCTAGAGGCCATGTTTCAACTCTTAGAGCTGATTCTCTGACATTACTCTAAGTTAACACACTCACACTGCTGCTTCTTGATTTCTTTTCATTTTAAACATTCTCTTTTAACTATGCAGTGTCCACCCTAACACTAAAACAGGTGCCCTTTGCATCTTCCAAACTCGTCTGTAGTTAGAATATAATTTAGAATACATTAGTACTCTGTGTTAGGTTATTTTGATTATCTAAATGCTATCCAGAGGTGAAATAGTAAACTATGATTATCTTTAAAAAACAAAAAAACAAAAAAATCTTTCCACCTATTTCTTCCCTCCTAATCCTTTGCCTTGGGCAACCACTAGTTCTCTGTTCGTCATATCTGTGAGCTTGTTTTTTGGGGTTTTGGTTTTTTTGATTCCACATATAAGAGAGATCATATGGTATTTGTCTTTCTCTGTCTGACTCATTTCATTTAGCATAATGCCCTCAAGGTCCATTCATTTTGTCACAAATGACAAGATTTCATTCTTTTTTTTACAGCTGAATAATATTCCCGTGTGTGTGTGTGTGTGTGTGTGTGTGTGTGTAACACATACTATAATTTCCTTATCCATTCGTCAGTCGATGGGCACTTAGGGTGTTTCCCTATCTGTACAGGCATCTTGTTGTCTGTCTTTGCCATCCTCTCGGAAATGCCGTATACTTCTCTTTTGTATGGGATATACTGCTTCCTGTATCCTCCTAGGTATTATATTATTCAAAGGTTCAGTTAGAAGGGACAGAAACCACACTAGCCAATTAAACAAAAATAGAGATTAGGTGCCTTCCAATCTATTGGAAGTACCAGAGGAGTAGGCTTGAGGCTGGGCCTCCAGGAATGTCCCAGAACCACGCAGCTGCCCTGACCTGCAAAGGGTACTGTATCATCTGCGACATTGGGTGGGAAGGAGTCGGGAGGCCACCCCTGGGACTGTGCACTTTAAGAATCTTCTGCTGTAGCCTTAGTCCAAAGATCAGAACCTGTCACAGCTACTGTCTCTTAATATCCTTGAAGGTGAAGACAGCAATGCATTGGAACACTTGCAGGAAAACCCACTAGTCCCCCTGCCATGATGGCAGTATAGAGAGCCAAGCCGCAGAAGGATCACCTCCACTTCCGTGTCCCATCTTATTGGAGTGCACCTAATTGGAGGAACCTAATTTACTCAAAGAACCCAGTGGTGTGGGAGGCCAGGAAGTGTAGTGTTCAGCTTTCCAGCCTCTGGTGTACAAAAAAATACATACAAGTAGATAGGACTGCTGACTGCCATTGCACAGTAAACACCACACCGGGGCTGTGTGTGTGTGTTCTCTTGTTTTCTCCAGTGCCCTTCCAAGAAGGAGCATGGGAAGCAGTTGCCCTGAGTCCTTACATGTCTGAAAGTCATTTACTCTGTCCTCATGTTTGCCGTCATTCGTGTCAAGGTATAACTTCTGTGAAAGTCTTTTAGAATGAAAGTCTTTTAGAATGATAAAGCATGTCTTACAGGTTCTAGTGTTCTGTTTAGAATGCTGAAGACATTTTAATTCCTGATCATTTATTTGCCACCATTTTTTTTCCTCCCTGGGACTTAGATTTTTTTAAAAAGTTGTATTGAGGAATAATTTCCATGACATAAACTTACCTACTGCAAATATACAATTCGAGGGTTTGTTTAGTCAATTTATAGAGTTTTGCAACCATCACTATCATCAGCTTTTAGTGCATTTCTATCATCCCCAAAAGTTTCCTCACACCTATTTGCAGCCAGCCATCATTCCTACACCCACAGCCCCAGGCAACCAGTGTTCTACTTTCTGTCTCTATAGATTTGTTTTTTCTAGACATCTCATATAAATAGAATCATGTAGCCTTTTGCATGGGGCATCTTTCACTCCATGTGTTTTGCAGTTCATCCTGTTAGCACATCTCAGTAGTTTGTTCCTTAGTGTTGTTGATTAGTATTGTGTGTGTTTTATTTATCCACTCACCAGTTGGTGGACATTTAGGTTATTTTCAATTGGGGGCTGTTATGAATAAAGCTTCTGTGAACTTTCATGTACAAGTTTTTGTGGGGACAGATTATTTCATTTCTTTTCTGTAGATACCCAGGAGTAGAATTGCTGGGTTGTATGTGAGCTCATGATTTACCTTTTTAAAAAAAAAATTCAACTTAATTACTGTATACTGTATTATTAGTTTCAGAGATAGGATTTAGCGATTCATCAGTTGCCTACAACACGTGGTGCATGATTTACTTTTGATGAAACTGCCTGCTGGTTTCCAGAAGTGACGATGTCATTTTATGACTCCACCAACAATGTCTGAGGATTCCAGTTTTTCTACATCCTCACCAACATTTTGTACTTTTTGATAATAGTTGTTTCAGTGGATGTGGAAAGGGATCTCACTATAGATTTAATTTATATTTTTCTCATGAATAATGACATTTAGCATCCTTTAATAGTGTGTATTAGCCATTTATAAATTTTCTGTGGTGAAATGTTTATTCTAATATTTTGCCCATTTTTAATTGGGTTGTTTGTCTTATTATTTAGTTGTTAAAGTTCTTTATATAGTCTGAATATAAGATCTTTATCTTACCTATGACTTGCATATGTTTTTTTCTTAGTCTGTGGCTTGTCTTTTTATTTTCTTAGTGGTATCTTTTGAAGTGGAATAGTTTTAAATTTTAGTAAAATCCAGTTTATCATTTTTTTTCTTCTGTGGATCATGCTTTTGGTGTTCCTAAAACTCTTTGTACCTAAAAACTCTTTGATTAATTCAAGTCATGAAGATTTTCTCTCATATTTTCTTCTAGAAGTTTATTGTTTTATTTCTTTCACCTAGGTGTGTGATGGTCTATTTTGATGTAAATTTTATATATGAAGATCCTAAATTCATTTCTTTGAATGTGACTACCCATTTGTCTGGAACTATTTATTGAGAACACTGTTCCTTCTTTACTCTATTGCCTTCATATCTCTGTTAAAAAACAAATTCAGTACCATGCAGTCTTGATTATTGTGGTCGAATAGCATGTTTGAAATTCGGTAGTAAAAGTTCTCAAACTTTGTTCTGTTTTTCAAAATTATTTTCACCACTTTAACTCCTTTGTATTTCAATATAAATTTTAGAATAAGCTTGTCAATTTTACACAAAAAAAAATCTGGCAGGATTTTGATAGGAATTGCATTGAATCTGTACATCATCTTGAAGAAAATTGCATGGCGTGTCTCTCCATTTATTTGGGTCAGAGATCGCCAAACCCTTTCTTAAAGGAGCAGGTGGGAAGCAGTTTATTCTTTTGGGCCATTTAGTCTCAGCCACGTCTGCTCAACTCTGCCTTTGTAGCGGGAGATTCATAGGGACAGTGAGCTGCCTGTGCCCCAGTAACACCTTATATACAAAAACAGGAGGCTGGACTATTGACCGGAGGTTGTGGACCTCTGACTTGATCATGTTTAATTTCTCTCACACTTCTCAGGAGTGTTTTGTAGTTTTCAGTGGACAGTCGTGTACTTATTTTATGAAATTTATTTTTAGATATCTTATTCTTAATGGTATTGTGAATGGAATTGCTTTCTTAATTTCATTCTCAGATTATTTATTGCTAGTAAATAGAAATCTGATGGGTTTTTCTGTATTGATCTTGTATTCTTTAACCTTGCTAAACTGGTTTATTGGTTCTAGAGGTTCTGTAGATTCCTAGGACTTTTTAGGAACCTTCTTTTGGCCCCATGTTGTGAAATTTCACATTCTATACCTTGGGCTGGATCCACTTACAGCCATTGTGTTGAGCTGCCTTTCCCGTCATCTATAAGAAAACTAACAAATTCCTTTCTAGAGTTTAAAGCATTTATTTGTTGCTTGTCTTTGTAAGGAAATATAAAAGAGCACAGTTATGTTATTATGTCTCTGCTGAAAATATCATAGGAAAATTTACAACAATAATAGACATGATAAAACTTTAATAATACAGATTATCTGTAGATTCATTTCTTGTGCCTGTGGCATAAATACACAAATAGCATTTGCAGAGTATGGTTGCTTAGGTATGTGCTACTTATGAGCAGATTTGTTTTCTAAAAAAAATCTGGATTAAAGCATATCGCACATGCCATTTTTCTGTTGCTTCTGTACACGAAAACTGCTTTCCTGATTCTGCGCGGTGGAGTCCCCTAACAGCATGTTTCAACCCTAGATTGCTTTCATTTTTCTTTCAGTTTACATTACTGACTTCCTTCTTCCACTCCCTGTAATAATATCATATTAGGAAAGGCCTTTTTGAAGGGAAGGAATAGAGAAGACTTTAATAAGGGTAATAAGTTCATGCAACCATGTTAATACATTAAGGTAAAGGGGGTTTTGTAAGGTGTCCTAGTGTAGGGAATTCAGGCTGGGCACTGTGGAACGGTCCAAGATTCAGCCTCTGACCTGAAGCATACATACCCTGGTGGCTGTTCCCCATCTAATGTGAAGTGGTGTGATAGTAAATCCAGCTGTGTATATCTCTTGGAGGCTAACGTTAGCAGTTGTTGTTCATTTGTCCATTCATTAATTTATTAACCAATTTATTAATTTATTTAGCAGCACTTACTGAGCACCTGCTATGTGTTACTTCCTAACGCACAGAAAAGTTAGCTCTGTTAAGGGGTCAGGCTTCCGTCTGGGATAAGATAGAAATAGTTTCTTAATACCGCCATTCCACCAACCTTGAGAAATGGGCTATGACTCAGCAGATCAGCTGGGTGTTCAGCAGCTGGTTCCACCATATGTAGCGTCCCTCACTCCAGCAGACGGATAGGCATGACCTTGACCGTTTCTCAGGCCTGGGTCTTCCAAGTCCAAGGGTAGTCTGGGTGGAGTCATTGGGAGTTCTGGACCGTCTTCCAGTTTACCCCCAAATCTTCCTCCTTAGGGATGGATACATTATGGTGGAAAGAACCTCCTCTCTCTGGCTCTGCTGAACCTGCCATTTTGCTTTGTCACTTTGTCCCTTTTCCATTTCAAACATCCCTGCCCCACTTTATTTAATTGCCAATGATGAGAACATTCCTTCATAGTGTTCAGCTTTTTTCCCAACCTATTAGATATCCATTTTCCTCTTTGCTTCATAAGCTCTTGTAATACTGGGACCGTATGTGGTATTTTCAAGTAACTGAAATAGCAGCATCCTTTAGCTTTTCACAGTGCTTGAAAATGGTCAAAATGCACAGCAACCCCAAACCACAGAAAAGTACCTCTTTTGTAGATTCAGAAAAATAAACAAAAACAAAACAAACAACAACAAAAATACAACTTATTTTCAGGGAGGTCAGTGATTAATCATGTGTTTACGTGATTCAGCCTGAACAAACTGAAAATAACAAAATGGCCATTTTTCTATTAAGATGATGACATATCTTTTCTAGAGTTCTTTTTTTTTTTAATTTTTTTATTGTTATGTTAATCCCCATACATTACATCATTAGTTTTAGATGTAGTGTTCCATGATTCATTGTTTGTGCATAACACCCAGTGCTCCATGCAGAACGTGCCCTCCTCAATACCCATCACCAGGCTAACCCATCCTCCCACCCCCCTCCCCTCTAGAACCCTCAGTTTTCATAGTCCATCGTCTCTCATGGTTCGTCTACCCCTCCGATTTCCCTCCCTTCATTCTTCCCCTCCTGCTACCTTCTTCTTCTTCTTTTTTTTTTCTTAACATATATTGCATTATTTGTTTCAGAGGTACAGATCTGTGATTCAACAGTCTTGCACAATTCACAGCGCTTACCAGAGCACATACCCTCCCCAGTGTCTATCACCCAGTCACCCCATCCCTCCCACCCCACCCCCCACTCCAGCAACCCTCAGTTTGTTTCCTGAGATTAAGAATTCCTATATCAGTGAGGTCATATGATACATGTCTTTCTCTGTTTGACTTATTTCGCTCAGCATAATACCCTCCATTTCCATCCACATCGTTGCAAATGGCAAGATCTCATTCCTTCTGATGGCTATATAATATTCCATTGTATATATATACCACATCTTCTTTATCCATTCATCTGTCGATGGACATCTTGGCTCTTTCCACAGTTTGGCTATTGTGGACATTGCTGCTATAAACATCGGGGTGCATGTACCCCCCGTTTGGATCCCTACATTTGTATCTTTGGGGTAAATACCCAGTAGTGCAATTGCTGGTTCATATGGTAGCTCTATTTTCAACTTTTTGAGGAATCTCCATACTGTTTTGCAGAGTGGCTGCACCAGCTTGCATTCCCACCAACAGTGTAGGAGGGTTCCCCTTTCTCCACATCCCCGCCAACATCGGTTGTTTCCTGACTTGTTAATTTTAGCCATCCTGACTGGTGTGAGGTGGTATCTCGTTGAGGTTTTGATTTGGATTTCCCTGATGCCGAGCGATGTTGAGCACTTTTTCATGTGTCTGTTGGCCATTTGGATGTCTTCTTTGGAAAAATGTCTGTTCATGTCTTCCGCCCATTTCTTGATTGGATCATTTGTTCTTTGGGTGTTGAGTTTAATAAGTTCTTCATAGATTTTGGACACTAGCCCTTTATCTGATATGTCATTTGCAAATATCTTCTCCCATTCTGTTGGTTGTCTTTTGGTTTTGTTGACTGTTTCTTTTGCTGTGCAAAAGCTTTTTATCTTAATGAAGTCCCAATAGTTCATTTTTGCCCTTGCTTCCCTTGCCTTTGGCGATGTTTCTAGGAAGAAGTTGCTGCGGCTGAGCTCGAAGAGGTTGCTGCCTGTGTTCTCCTTTAGGATTTTGAGGGACTCCTGTCTCACATTTAGGTCTTTCAACCGTTTTGAGTCTATTTTTGTGTGTGGTGTAAGGAAATGGTCCAGTTTCATTCTTCTGCATGTGGCTGTTGAATTTTCCCAACACCATTTGTTGAAGAGACTATCTTTTTTCCATTGGACATTCTTTCCTGGTTTGTCAAAGATGAGTTGACCATAGAGTTGAGGGTCCATTTCTGGGCTCTTGATTCTGTTCCATTGATCTATGTGTCTGTTTTTATGCCGGTACCATACTGTCTTGATGATGACAGCTTTGTAGTAGAGCTGGAAGTCCGGAATTGTGATGCCGCCAGCTTTGCTTTTCTTTTTCAACATTCCTTTGGCTATTCAGGGTCTTTTCTGGTTCCATACAAATTTTAGGATTATTTGTTCCATTTCTTTGAAAAAAGTGGATGGTATTTTGATGGGGATTGCATTGAATATGTAGATTGCTCTAGGTAGCATTGACATCTTCACAATATTTGTTCTTCCAATCCATGGGCATGGAACATTTTCCATTTCTTTGTGTCTTCCTCAATTTCTTTCATGAGTATGTTATGGTTTTCTGAGTACAGATTCTTTGCCTCTTTGGTTAGATTTATTCCTAGGTATCTTATGGTTTTGGGTGCGATTGTAAATAGGATCAACTCCTTAATTTCTCTTTCTACTGTCTTGTTGTTGGTGTATAGGAATGCCACTGATTTCTGTGCATTGATTTTATATCCTGCCACTTTACTGAATTCCTGTATGAGTTCTAGCAGTTTTGGGGTGGAGTCTTTTGGGTTTTCCACATAAAGTATCATATCATCTGCAAAGAGTGAGAGTTTGACTTCTTCTTTGCCGATTTGGATGCCTTTTATTTCTTTTTGTTGTCTGATTGCTGTGGCTAGGACTTCTAATACTATGTTGAATAGCAGTGGTGATAGTGGACATCTCTGCCGTGTTCCTGACCTTAGGGAGAAAGCTCTCAGTTTTTCCCCATTGAGAATGATATTCGCTGTGGGTTTTTCATAGATGGCTTTTATGATATTGAGGTATGTACCCTCTCTCCCTATACTCTGAAGAGTTTTGATCAAGAAAGGATGCTGTACTTTGTCAAATGCTTTTTCTGCATCTATTGAGAGGATCATTTGGTTCTTGTTCTTTCTGCCGCCGGGAGGGTGGCGCGCCATGATCGTATAGTGGTTAGTACTCTGCGTTGTGTGGTTCTTGTTCTTTCTTTTATTAGGTACTGTATCACATTGATTGATTTGCAGATGTTGAACCAACCTTGCAGCCCAGGGAGAAATCCCACTTGGTCGTGGTGAATAATCCTTTTAATGTACTGTTGGATCCTATTGGATAGTATTTTGGTGAGAATTTTTGCTTCCATGTTCATCAAGGATATTGGTCTGTAGTTCTCCTTTTTGATGGGGTCTTTGTCTGGTTTGGGGATCAAATAATGGTGGACTCACAAAACGAGTTTGGAAGTTTTCCTTCCATTTCTATTTTTTGGAACAGTTTCAGAAGAATAGGTATTAATTCTTCTTTAAATGTTTGGTAGAATTCCCCTGGGAAGCCATCTGGCCCTGGGCTTTTGTTTTTTGGGAGATTTTTGATGACTGCTGCAATTTCCATAGTGGTTATAGGTCTGTTCAGGTTTTCTATTTCTTCCTGGTTCAGTTTTGGTAGTTGATAGAGCTCTAGGAATGCATCCATTTCTTCCAGATTATCTAATTTGCTGGCATATAGTTGCTCATAATATGTTGTTATAATTGTTTGTATTTCTTTGGTGTTGGTTGTAATCTCTCCTCTTTAATTCATTATTTTATTCATTTGAGTCATTTCTCTTTTCTTTTTGATAGGTCTGGCCAGGGGTTTATCAATCTTGTTAATTCTTTCAAAGAACCAACTCCTAGTTTCGTTGATCTGTTCTACTGTTCTTTTTTTTCTATTCCATTGATTTTTGCTCTGATCTTTATTATTTCTCTTCTCCTGCTGGGCTTAGGCTTTATTTGCTTTTCTTTCTCCAGTTCCTTTAGGTGTAGGGTTAGGTTGTGTGCTTGAGACCTTTCTTGTTTCTTGAGAAAGGCTTGTATTGCCATATACTTTCCTCTTAGGACTGCCTTTGCTGCATCCCAAAGATTTTGAACAGTTGTGTTTTCATTTTCATTGGTTTTCATGAATTTTTTAAATTCTTCTTTAATTTCCTGGTTGACCCATTCATTCTTTAGTAGGATGCTCTTTAGCCTCCATGTATTTGAGTTCTTTCCAACTTTCCTCTTGTGATTGAGTTCTAGTTTCAAAGCACTGTGGTCTGAAAATATGCAGGGAATGATCCCAGTCTTTTGGTACCGGTTGAGACCTGATTTATGACCTAGGATGTGATCTATTCTGGAGAATGTTCCATGGGCACTAGAGAAGAATGTGTATTCTGTTGCTTTGGGATGGAATGTTCTGAATATATCTGTGAAGTCCATTTGGTCCAGTGTGTCATTTAAAGTCTTTATTTCCTTTTTTGCTTAGATGATCTGTCCATTTCAGTGAGGGGGGTTAAAGTGCCCCACTATTATTGTATTGTTGTCGATGTGTTTCTTTGCTTTTTTTATTAATTGGCTTATGTAATTGGCTGCTCCCATGTTAGGGGCATAGATATTTACAATTGTTAGATCATGTTGGACAGACCCTTTAAGTAGGATATAGTGTCCTTCCTCATCTCTTATTATAGTCTTTGGTTTAAAATCTAATTTGTTTGATATAAGGATTGCCACCCCAGCTTTCTTTTGGTGTCCATTAGCATGGTAAATGGTTTTCCATCACCTCACTTTCAATCTGGGGGGTGTCTTTGGGTCTAAAATGAGTCTCTTGCAGACAGCATATCAACAGGTCTTGTTTTTTTATCCAATCTGATAGCCTGTGTCTTTTGATTGGGGCATTTAGCCCATTTACATTCAGGGTAACTATTGAAAGATATGAATTTAGTGCCATTATATTGCCTGTAAGGTGACTGTTACTGTATATTGTCTGTGTTCCTTTCTGGTCTGTGTTACTCTTAGGCTCTCTCTTTGCTTAGAGGACCCCTTTCAAGATTTCTTGTAGGGCTGGTTTTGTGTTTGCAAATTCCTTTAGTTTTTGTTTGTCCTGGAAGCTTTTTATCTCACCTTCTATTTTCAGTGACACCCTAGCTGGTTGTAGTATTCTTGGCTGTATATTTTTCTCATTTAGTGCTCTGAATATATCATGCTCTGAATATATCATGAGTATATCATGCTCTGAATATATCTGGCCTGCCAGGCCTCTGTGGATAGGTCTGTTGCCAGTCTAATGTTTTTACCATTGTAGGTTACAGATCTCTTCTCCCGAGCTGCTTTCAGGATTTTCTCTTTGTCTCTGAGACTTGTAAGTTTTACTATTAGATGTTGGGGTGTTGACCTATTTTTATTAATTTTGAGAGGGGTTCTATGTGCCTCCTGGATTTTGATGCCTGTTTCCTTCCCCAAATTAGGGAAGTTCTCTGCTATAGTTTGTTCCAGTATACCTTCTGCCCCTGTCTCTCTTTCTTCTTCTGGGATCCCAATTATTCTAATACTGTTTCATCTTATGGTATCACTTATCTCTCGAATTCCTGCCCTTGTGATCCAGTAGTTTTTAGCTCTCTTTTTCTCAGCCTCTTTATTTTCCATCATTTGGTCTTCTGTATCACTAATTCCCTCTTCTGCCTCATTTACCCTAGCAGTTAGAGCCTCCATTTTTTATTGCACCTCATTAATAGCCTTTTTGATTTTGACTTGGTTAGATTTTAGTTCTTTTATTTCTCCAGAAAGGGTTTCTCTAATGTCTTCCATGCTTTTTTCAAGCCCAGCTAGTATCTTTAAAATCATCACTCTCAACTCTAGTTCCAACATCTTACTAATGTCCATATTGATTAGGTCCCTGGCAGTCGGTACTGCCTTTTGTTCTTTTTTTTGAGGTGATTTTTTCCGTCTGTCATTTCGTCCAGAGGAGAATAGATGAATGAGAGAACAAAATGCTAACAGGGTAACAACGTCCCCGGAAAATATACACTAAACAAATCAGAAGAGACCTGAAACCGTGGAAAAACAAAGGGAAAGAAAGAGAAAAGAAAAAAAAAGAAAAAGAAAAAGATAAAAACAAACAAATAAAAAGCAAAACAAAAAAACCAGAATATGATCAAATATGATCAGGCTGGTGCATAGATCAGTGCCACACACTAGATTTTGGGTGTATTTTTGTCTGTTAGAAGAAAGTGCCTCCCCAAATTTTAAAGCAAGTGAAAATTATATATGTACAAAAATAAGGGTTAATACAATGAAGGGATGGAATATGACTGTAAAGATGAAAATTATAAAAGATTTTATATAAGGAATTGATAAGATAAGAATTTGGTTGAAAAAAGAAAGAAGAGGATTTAAAAAAAAAAAGGAGAGAATGTGATCAGGCAGGAGAGTAGAACAAAACCATACACTAGAGATTTAGGGTATATTTTGATCTGTTAGAAGAAACTATCTCAAAATTTTAAAGAGAGAACACTTATATATATATGCCAAAAATATGGGTAACTACTATGAAGGGATAGAATATGACTCTAAAAATGAAAAATAAAAAAGATTTTTTAAAAAAGGGATTGATAAGATGATGGTTGAAAAAGGGAAAAAGAAAAATTAAAAAAAAAGAAAAAGTTAAAAATAAAAAAAATTAACTTTGAAAGACTAAACAATCATGGTAAAAAAGGCATGAATTCTATGTGCTGTATTCCCCTAGCGCTGGCGTTCTGCCGTTCTCATTGATCGGTAAACTTGATCTTGTCCGGCGGTTCTTGCTGATCTTCTGGGGGAGGGGCCTGTTGCCATGGTTCCCAAATGTCTTTGCCGGAGGCGGAATTGCCCCACCGTTACCAGGCCGGGCTAAGTAATCTGCTCGGGTTTGCTCTCGGGAGCTTTTGTTCCCTGCAAGCTTTCCGTACAGCTTTGGAGGCCAAGAGTGAAAATGGCGGCCTCCCAATCTCCGCCCCAGGAGCCAAGAACTCGGGGCCCCCCTCCTCAGTGAGCCCCCAGAGAAAAGCGGTCAGTCACTTCCGTCTCCCCGGTCTCCGGCCGCACTCCGTGCTCACTCGGCCTGTGACCGAGCATTTCTGTCTCTGGCACCTGACCCTGTATGGAGTCTCCAAACCCAGCAGATCCCTGTGGTGCGCTTCCGCGCCGCTCCTCCCGGGGAAGGAAGGTGAGTCTCCCTGGATCTGCTGCTTGTTGGGTCCCTGCTGGAGGAGCAGTGGCCCGACTGTGCTGCGGATCATGGTTTATGGCCACCCCGAGCTGAGAGCCCGCTCCTCTGCTCTGTCTCTGCTGCCGGCTTCCCCGCTCCGATACCTGGGAGCTCTGCTGCACTCAGGCACCCCTGGTCTTTCTGTGACCCCGAGGGTCCTGAGACCACACTGTCCTAGCGAGGGTTCCACCCCTGCTTAGCCACTGGAGCGATGTCCCTCAGTGGAGCCGACTTCTAAAAGTTCCGATTTTGTGCTCCGTGGCTCTATCACTTGCCAGAAGCAGCCAATGGAGGCCCCCTCCCCCGCCGTCTATCCTCCCGAATTTTGCCTCGGATTCACTTCTCCACACGTCCTACCTTCCAGAACGTGGTCACTTTTCTGTTCAGAGAGTTGCTGCTGTTCTTTTCTTCCATCTCCTGTTGAGTTTGTAGGTGTTCGGAATGGTTTGATTCCTATCCAGCTGAATTCCTGGGACCAGATGAAATTTAGATCTCCTACTCCTCTGCCGTCTTGCTCCTCCCCTCCTGTGGCTTAAGTTTTTTGACTGTATGAATTTAATAATGATTCTTTTCCCCAGGTGGTTACCTATTATTAACTAATCCTTAAATGGGTACTTTAAGATGGATGTAAAAATTTTACTGCAGTGGAAGAATTAGTTTTGAAGCTTCATAAGCCCTAATTTAGGGGCCCTTCCATTTCTGAGAAGTTCTTTGTGATCATTGCACAAGTCGTTTCTTATTATAATGCTGGAGAGTCCTTGAAATCACCTGTACCCACTTGTGAGCTAATAACATTTATCCAGGAGGGCTTTTTAGATGTTGAAGATACAGTTGATCTGAGATGGTAATCAAATATTCTTCGGTGATCCTTTTTCTCAGTCTTCTTTGCTAGATTCACTTCTTTCACCAGTTCATCAAAACATAAGTTTCTGGTATTGACAGTATTATTGTCCCACCACATGCTGCACGCTGTAGTTGAACAACCTAATCTTTTCCAGTAGCTTCCAGTCTCGCCTCTGGCGCCATCTAGCACATTCACTTAACCACCTCATAACCACCACCTGGCCAGGCTTTCTCATTTTCAGATGATGAGAGTGAGGTTGGCGACCTCCTTTTAGTTTGGAGACTGTGAATCTTCACATGGTGTTCTGGGCTCTTCCAATGAGATAGAATATACCAGAAGGAAAAAGGTAACCTCACTGCTCGAAGATAGTAGCTATCATCAAGTAAATATCACTTTCACCTTTTCTCCCTGCCTGCCTGCTAGTAAGCACGCGTCTCCAGATTGCCCTATGTGAGTTGCTTTATAACCACAGTGGCTTTTGAGGCCCACTTGGTCATGGGTGGTTTCTGTTTTCAAGATCGTGTCTGGTTTTTGGAGTCTGCTTCTCAGTGTGGAGTTGGCATCCATACTTGTTGCACTTACCATCTGTGTCTTTCCCTGGACTCTCACATCCTTGGGTGGGTTTCATCTTAGCTCCTCGTTCAGAGGGCATTGTCTTCATCCTCTAGGTACCCCTGGCACCTGGCACAGGGAGGGTCCTAAATATATGGGCCTGGTAATCCTGAAATATACAGTTAGTCTTACCTTAGTTAATTTTATGAAGTTTCTAAGAACTTGGTCAGTTTATTTGGGAAGCTGTGGTTTTTCATGGTTTCATGGTTAAAGAGCAGGGCTGTAGAGTCAACCTGCTCGGTCCTCATCTTGCTCTGTCCTGGCCATGGGGAAAATTTAGACCCCTGAGATAGCCTCTTTGCGCCTCAGTTTCCTTATTTGGTAAACTCAGCATGGTAATATTAATGGTTATCTCTTAGGATTCTTAAAAAGATTGTATGTGGAAAACAGTAGTTGTGGGCACAACTACCTTATGGTAAATGTTAGTTTGAAAATGATAATAATATTAGTAGTAGTGTTATTGTTATTATTAGTGTATTTCTCCAGACTTCTCCATTTCCTTATTTGTGAAATAAATGGGATTGCACTAAAAGATTATTTCTAAGATTTCTTACGCTTTTTTCTATGATTTTAGATATACATTTTGATGGTTATAAGTGTTCATTGCCTTAAGAAAGTTACCAAAAGGGAATAATAAGCCATGTTTCAAAACACTTGTTTTCTTAATATTGTGATTTACTTCAGAATTCCCTTAAATAGAATATATACTGATACAATGTTTTTCATCCACTTTCCTTATTGAGATACTGAGGCATATTAGGGCTGAAAGGGACCTGAGGGAGCATCTCGTCCATCCTCTGCAGGAAGTCTGTGATGTTGTCAACCCAGGATTTCTGGTCACGTGTTGTACACATCAAGATAAACTCCTTTAAGCACTGTAACCCTTAGTGTCAGCAACATCAAAGCCGATGATTTCTTAAGTGGTATTTCTCATCCGGCAATGCATTGAAAAATAATATTCTTAAGCTCTGAAAGACTGTACATCTGTTTCCGAAGTTAGATTAATATTTCAGAACATGCCAGTTAAATCTTTTTTTTTTCCCCTGGCTGGTAATAGAAAAAAAATTTTTTTTAGCTATATAATGAAAGGAGAATTTGTGTGATGGTGAAGTAATGTTGTATCTTATTATAAAAACTGAATTCCTTTCATATTCTCATCAAGAATTTCGTATTTAAAGGGAGAACTATTTAAGGATAATCCATAACATTATAGAAAGAAATTCATTTTCTAAAATATAGTTTGACCAGAAATCTTTAAATCTATGTCAAAGGGGGCCATTTCATTCATGAAATCGAATGACGTTACTTTGAGCACTAGTGTTTTGATCTTTGATCTTTTTTCTATGTCAACAGAATAGATTATAGATTCCCTGCATAACCTGTAAACCATTTCATTTCCTAACAATTAGCAAATTATTCACACTTTACAGAAGAATGGTACGCCTGAGACGCTACAGTCAGTTCCTGTTCTTATACAAATGGATTGGAGAGAAATCCCGAGATAAGAATGAAAAGATAATTTCATTCGTCTTTAGAGGGTAATGTGTGGAGATGACTCTTGTAGTCCATCCCTGGTTCAGAATGATGAAAGTGAAGGATTTCTGTATCTTTCAGCTATTGTATGCCAGGAAAAATATGAAAATAATGTCTTCCTGACAATCTCACTTTGCTGCATTCTGGTCATTTCAAGTCTGATAGGACTCTTGTCCTTGAAAAGGGCCAGAGAGCTGTGTGAATCCCTTACACAAATGTCATGACAGAAACCCATCTTTAGCCATTTGCTCCTTCCACTCTGACCATTTCTGGGGGGCACTCGGGGGCAGCCCCACGGTCAGCTACCCACCCAGCAGCTGTGTGGCTTTCCTGCCTGGGCCATCTCCACCCACTGGCCCACTGAAGCTCCTTCCTGCGCAGAGCTGTATTCCGCCAGAGCCCACTCTGTCCACACCAGCTCCTAGCCCAACCGCTCCTCCTCCTCACCTCTCTGATCCTCACGCACACTTCAGACCCTCCTCTGCTCTGCGTCCCTCCTGGCATCAGCTGAAGAGACTCAGGGGCGGGGGCGATGAGTAGCTAATCTTGCCGCTGGATACTTTCTTGCCCTTCTCCCTAGACAGCTGCACAGGGCTGAGAAAACCCCTTTTTCCCGCTCCAGCATGTCAGAATCCAGCAGCTCACTGTTAATTGCCTCTGTAGCAACTCACAGACCATCTGCCGGCTCTGGAATTTGGCCCTGGTGTTCCTTACTGGAGCAGGGTTTCTGTCAGTGACACTGACTCAGTTCAAGGGTAAACTGATGATGTTCCATTAGAAATTAAAGGTGATAGAAAAATTTGTGGTCTTTGCTTCTAAAAAGATGAGACTTGGGTTTGGAGGTGGAAATACTTAACAGAGCTTTCACAATTTTGATTTTTCTTTAAAGGCCCTAGATTCCATGATCAACAGCTTTTTTTGAGTCTGAGTCCAGTCTTCTCAGAATTTGATTCTACCCAGTGTTCATCACTATAGCCTCAGGGTTAATTTTGGGGGTTTAGGATTCAGATGGCTTGGATTTGAAATCTGGCTTTGTTACTTGTCAGTTGGATGACCTCCCACAAGGTACCCATTCTCTGTATCTCATTCTCCTCATCTCAGAAATGGGAATAATATTGGTACTGACCCTGAGGAGTTCTAAAAATTAATGAATGTTACAGGGAGAGCACTGAGAATAGTTGCTGCCACAGAAAAACAGTTCAATGAATATTAGATTTTAATATAATATTATTTACTTTTATTATTACCAACACTTTTCCAGAAGGTTCTTTATTCTTTGAATAAAGAAGCAGGATCTCTTCAGAAGCTCTCAGCTGAACTTGTATTTGTAGTTGTTTTAAGGGTCATTTACATAATGGAGAAAAGGATGAAACTTTTCCTTTCTCATCTGTATAATTTTTAGTTTATTGTGATAACTAATAAGTAAATCTAGGCTCAAAAGTAGATTTGTTCTATACAGTGTTATGGAGGATGGGTCTGGGTTTATTCAAACTAACCTCAGAAATGAAGTTGGAAACTAACTAGTGCTGTGAATGTTAAAAATTCCAAGAAAAAAAAAAAGGCTTTCTTTTTCATCTGACTTATCTAGAAAACAGAGCAATTCACTAAGATCCTATTGATACTCTGCTTTTTTCCCTTCTTGTCCTGGAAGAATGTGAGCAGAAAGTAAGATATCCCTTTTCTTATCCTTTCAATGTTTGCTCACGATGCAAAGTTGAGCACCGTGAATTTTTCTGGACCTTTCTCACTCTGCTGTAAATAAGCTTAGGTGCCTTTGAGTCATCTTGGTGTAAGGCTATTCCATTTATAACAGCCAGCCTATTGTTATCTGTTTCTCTTCCTCCTCCCTTGCACCTTTCTTCCTGCTCTTTCTTATCAGTAAATGCCTTCTAAGCGAGAGTGTAAGAATTCTTAACAATAAGTGAACCCCAATGACAGGATTTCAGACACTGAGAGACTGACCTAGAAGCAGCAGTAGAGGGCGCTCGGCCCCTCATTTCATAATAATGGAGCCTGCACCAAACGTCTTTCATTTGAGGAGCTAAAAATGAATTGCACATATTAATTAAGTCTTGCGGAGACCTTGTTCAGTGATCCAGTGCTAAGTGCCTAAAATAAGTAGATCTTATTTTAATCTTGGGGAAACTGGGTATAAGAGGGAATTTCCTAAGACTCCAGAGGAAGAGTCAGAATTTCACTAATGATCCGGGAATCTTTCTCTTGCTTTTCCCTCCTGTGGCCAGTATCCCAAATGTTCCTTCATTTAGGAAGAGCCAAAGGGAAAACCCAGGAGTTTTAATTTTCTCTTGAGTATTGCCTTTAATGCAAGATATATGAGATGCATGCATTAAATAAATCAGTTAGGCACAACACTGTACCACCAGGGATTCAAAATTAATCCTTTTTGTTAAGATGGTTATTCTAGTGGCTCTTTGCTTTTGGCCAACAAAGACCCTTAAAACATGGAAAATGAAAAATAAATAGCATTCCTGGAATCTGTGCACGCAGATCATATTACGTGTGATCTTGTTCGCTCCTATTATGTGGTGATTAGAGCAGGGCTTCAATCAGCTGGAGGATTCCCCAAGGCAAGGTCTTGTCCCACCAGTGCACATGGCGTGCCCTGTCTGACACCATGGGGACTTGAGAATTGAGCCCAGGGAAGCTGCAGTGTGGTGCAGCAGATGAGCACCAGTGGTTGCCATGGAGATCACTAATACTGCTGAAACTCAAAGAAAGGGCACTTGCCGCAGCTCAGGAGCCTGCCTGAAAATGAATGAGAAACAAGCGGAATTTAGAATAGGCCCTCAGCTAGTTGTCCCACATGGAGTTTTAATTTCCTTTCCTTTCCTCTTCCTTTTCCTCTTTCAAAGAGTAGATTGAAAGCAAGGCTGTGTTCTAAAGCATGCTCAGGCCCCTCCGACCTCATCACAGCCTGGCATATCCTTGGAAGATATGTATATTAATGATGGTGCATGACTAATAGGATTGGGGGTGGGGGCCCGGGCGAGGCGCGCGCTGGCCCTTCTGGAGCCCATGTGCCGCTTGTCACTGGGGTTTAGTAGGCACCTTGGGATTTGTCTGCAGCATATGCACTGGTGTTAATGATTGAAAAATTACCACAACAATTAGTCACGGATCGCTAAAGGCAGGGCCCCCGAATGTGATGGATAATGTGATTAAATCCATGTATGTGACAATTAACTGTGCTGCAGGTTTATCCACCAAGGAGAGTGCCCTGGGGGTGAGAGCAGAGGGGAATGAGAAGGAGGAAAAAAGGGTAACAAAAAAGGAGCAGGAGAGAACAACGCTGCAGAATGGATCTGATTCAGCTGGCACTATTGGTTTTAATCTGATCCTGAATTAATCACAGTTTGATTAATCCCTGTTTTATTGCACCTTTCTAGTGCCCATTTATTTATAGCTCCCTTAATTTATGGAGGCATGACTGATTACATTCTGACCATTCCATGTTTTTTAAAATTTTAAAACCAGGTCTCTCCATTTAATGTGATGTTCTAGGTGATCCAAAGTGTAATTATCTAGTAAAAGCTAAGCGGGCACCAGACATGGCATGTCATGAAACCCCTTATGTATCACAGCTGAGTAACCCAGAATAAATATTAGTTTGCTCAATGTTCTGCCTAAGCAATAAAGAAGCCTTGTGATGTCAATCTGCTTGTTTATTTGGGTAGAAGAAATAAGAAGTCACACACACACACACACACACACACACACTCACACACACAACTTTGTTAAATAAGAGGAGCACAAATACAGTATATTTCACATAACATTTTGTGCACAAGAATAAAGAGTGTTAATATTTGGATGAACTGTCTGCACATAAATATTCATAGCATAAAAGGGTATTTGTAGCCCAGAGGTATGTTGATATGTGGGATTATTTTAACCAGTATGTACTGTTCTTATTTTGAATACATGTTACATGTTATTTTTGATGTTATTCATATTTTTATACAAAACACTGCCATTAAATATGCCAAGGAGGTGGTGACACAAACCGGCATAAGCAAAGCCTCATGCTTTGTAACTCACGAGCTTTGTATGCATGTTGTGAGTTAAGAATACCCCATTCCTAATTCAGGAAAGGGCATCTAATGCTTTAGATACACTGAATTACATATAAATACATGGTTTTCCTTCTTTCAGTTTTCCTTAGGTTTATTCCAGTGCTCTTGTTTAAAGTGAATTTGGAAGAAGGCTCGGTTTTTTTTTTTTTTTTAATATGCACTTTAAAGTGAATTATCTTTATTACTTGCATTTTCGCCTGATCTACATGGGCATATAAAGATAGAAGATCTGTGATGTGGGCAGCAGTGTCTTTCAACCTAGTAGTAAAAGCAGGTAAGCAGCACAAGCAAAGATCTTACTGCATTGGTGACAGCACAGATGCTGCCTGTTAGATACCCCTAGAGACCTGCGTCTCTAACTGCCGATATCACCATATTTTAGAGCACCAACCAACCAAGAAACCCAGTCTTGCTGTGGATGATTTGGGAACTTCACGATCCCCCCTCTTGCCAAATTTGTGCTTTCTATGTCAACTTCCCGGTACCCAGCCCTTCAGTTCTGCCAGGAATTTACATGAAGGTAGGAAAACGCTTCATACATGAACTAGCCTTCATACCCACCAAAAGTAACTTGACTACTTCTTGAGCCAGTAACTCATATCTGGATTTTCTACTGGCACATGCCACTGTCTACCTGTGTAGCTCTAATGATCAGGACCAGTGAGCACTATTTGTTCATTTGTTTGTTAATTTAACAATTTGTATATTTATTATTTACCCAACAAGTGACCTATACCAGTCAATTCCAGGCATATTCTAGATACTTGAAGTGGGGATGAAGGTAGAAGATGGGGAGACTCGCTAACACATACTCTATGCTGATGGTGTAAAGATGAGATATATATGGGGCGCCTGGGTGGCTCAGTTGGTTTCAGGTCATGATCCTGGAGTCCCTGGATCGAGTCCCGCATTGGGCTCCCTGCTCGGCGGGGAGTCTGCTTCTCCCTCTGACCCTCCCCCCTCTCATGTGCTTGCTCTCTCATTCTCTCTCTCTCAAATAAATAAATAAATAAATCTTTAAAAAAAAAAAAAAGATGAGATATATATGAAAAGAACCATATGCAAGGTAAAAATTGACAGTTGCTCACACGAGATGTGATATTTCATGAAGCACATGTGTTTCAGACCAGGTCCTGACTACATCCTGAAAGCTTCCAGCGAAGCCTTGGAGGCCCTGCATGTCTAGCCCCTGCCCATTGCTCTGGCTTCATCAGACACTTCCTTGTCCCCGCTCTCTACTGTGGTCACACTGGTTTCTGTTGTCTGAACAGGCTGACCTTGCTTTTGTCTGAATCTCTGTTCCCTACTGATTTTTTATCCGAAATACCCTTTCCCCCCAGCCTTGCCATGGCTACTTCTTTCTCATTCAGGTCGCAGCCTGGAGAGTCCCTCTTTCACTGTTTGCCTATTTCCCAGCCCACAGTTCCTCTCTCTGTACCCTAACACCAAGTGGCTCACCATAGTGGACACTGGCATTTGCCCCCCTGATTTTATCTTCTCCCCTGGTTTTGTTCACGTAGCCATTTTGACCCTTGGTAATTCAGGGGAAGGTGCTCCTCTCCCTTCTCCAACGGTAGACCCTGATTAGGCTCATCTTCTTCATTGTAGTTCTCTTATT
This sequence comes from Phoca vitulina, assembly GCF_004348235.1. Taxonomy (NCBI): domain Eukaryota; kingdom Metazoa; phylum Chordata; class Mammalia; order Carnivora; family Phocidae; genus Phoca; species Phoca vitulina. Next base: position 6,278,306 of record NW_022589734.1, read on the forward strand.
GGTGATTGGTTTCCTCGTGGGCACGTGACTCAGGGCTGGACGAATGAGATCCGAGGGGCTCCTGGGAAAACTGCTCTCGCTGCTGAGAGGGTGTCACGGGAACAGGTGTCTCCTCTTCATCCCCTGGAAGTTAAATATCCGATGACAGTATAGAGGTCTGCTGCCTACGGATAAAGCCAATACCCAGAGGAAGGCAGCGCCAGAACCTCAGAGGCAAAATCCTGGTGGAACATGCCCAGAACCTCTCCACTTTAGACTTCTTGTTTCCTGAGATGTATTCCTTTTTCAAGGCCCCTTGAATTGGGTTACCCAAGTCAAAGGCATTCTAATTGATATGCTCTTTTATATTCCCAGTGTTATTTTCTTCATGGCATTTATCACTATTTATTTACATGTTTGTTATCTGTCTTCCTTACCACAATTTAAGCTTCTTTTGGGCATGTACTTATCTGTCTTGTGACTATTCACTCCACAACTCCTAGAACAGAGTGAGGTGGGATAGTGGGTGATCAGTAAATACTTACTGGCTGAATGTGTGGAGTAAGGGAGGGAGGTTAATGTAGCCTCATATGAAGAATCATGGAGAAGGGTTAGAGACGGCTGGTGGAAACCAATTGCTGTTGCTATTGCAGAGAAGTTCTGGAAAGGAGGCAGTGAGAGCTTATGCCTTGCTTGTGATGGTATAGTGGAAGCAGGGCCAGACAAGGAGGATATGACGGACCAAACAGGACTTGGCAATTGACTGAGGGGTGGGATTTTCTCCTGAGACTAGTACTCAGGGTTATCGGGAGGAACAGGCGATAGGAGACAGAGCAGGTGCAGGAAAACAGGTAGGTGAAAATCAGAAATACAGAAGATTAAGTGCCAGTTAGGCGTCAGCATGAAGCTCTCTCTTGCTAGTAGTTGAAAATCAGGAATGGAGAGAGACTATTTATAATCAGAAGAAAATATCTCTTTCTTTCTAAAGATAATTAGGCTTGGCAGTTGACTCTTTTCATTCCTAGTTAAAATGCATGACTGAAAAGCACGGTCCATGTCCAACCCAACTTTATATGTCCAAACCCCTAGGTGTGTGCTTATCATAATACTTTGTATATAATTCCTTGAGACAAAAACAAAAACAAATGAAAGCTTTGACTGTGCTTGGTTCTAACGGGACTAAGCAGAACTAGAGCTAAGATTAGTTTGGTGGTCTGAGATGCACAGGAACTGGTTTCTAAGCAGAGTCGTAGCCCATAAGCAGACCTCCTTGAGACACTCTCTATCCCATTGCACTAGTTTCTTCTTAACACTTCCCAATTTCCTGAAAAGCCCTTTGTTTGACTCACAAGAACAATTCTCACTGCAGCATCTTCAGGACATATAACAACAGTTAGGAATATAGGTTCTGGATTCAGACTGCCCAAGCTTGAGCCCTGTCTTACTAGCTGGGTGACCTTGGGCTAATTCCTTAACCTCTCTAAGCCTTACTAAGTATTGTAAATTAATTTTTGTGTGTGTATTACATATTACATGTGTAATTATACATATTATATATAAATTACACATACAATTTACATATATACCCACAATTTACATATTACACACATGTCCTGTGTCTTAGAAGCCACAACTAACATCATCAATGGGGAAAACCTGAATGCTTTCCCTCTAAGATAACAGTATAAGGCAAGGATGCCCACTCTTGCCACTTGTATTCAACATGGTACTGATTGCTAGAGCAGTCAGACAAGAAAAAGAAATAGAAGGTATCCAGTTCGCAGAGGAAGAAGTAAAATTAGCTCTGTTTTGTAGGGGACATGGTCATATATTTAGAAAACTCTAAAGAGCGCCTTTACGTGCCAGGTTAATACTGACTGACATAGATAGCACTTAAGAATAATCTTAACCAAAGATGTGAAAGACTTGTATCCTGAAAGCTATTTAAAAAATGATGAATAAAATTAAGGAAGACACAGATAAATGGAAAGACATTCTTTGTTCGTGGATTGAAATAATTAATATTGTTAAAATGTCCATATGACCCAAAGTGAACCACTGATTCAGTGCAATCCCTATCAAAATCCATTGGTGTTCTTTACAGAAATAGGAAACAAAAAAGTCCTCAAATTTAAATGAACCACAAAGACGCTAAATGGTCACAGCAATTTTGAGCAAGAAGAACAAAGCTGGAGGCGTCACACTTCCTGATTTCAAACTTTATTACAATGCTACAGTAATTAAAACAGTATGATACTGGCATAAAAACAAACAAAAAAAGAGACCAATGGAACAGAATAGAGAGCCCAGAAATCTGTCTATCTGCAGATGACTGATCTTTGACAAGGGTCAAGAACACAGAGTGTGGAAGGGATAGTCTCCTTAATAAAGGTGTTGGGAGAAGTGGATATCCACATGCAGAAAATGAACTTGGACCTTCATCTCACACGATATACAGTCAACCCAAAATGGATCAAAGACTTAAACATAACACCTGAAACTGTAAAATTATGAGAAGAAAACATAGGGGAAAAGCTCCTTGACATTGTTCTGGAAAATGACTTTTTTGGGTATGACACCAGACGGACATGTAATGAAAGCAAAAGTAGACACTTGGAGCTACATCAAAATAAAAAGCTTCTGTACGCATCTTCTTTATCTATTCATCTGTCGATGGACATCTTGGCTCTTTCCACAGTTTGGCTATTGTGGACATTGATGCTATAAACATCGGGGTGGGGAGGGTATGTGCTCTGGTAAGCGCTGTGAATTGTGCAAGACTGTTGAATCTCAGATCTGTACCTCTGAAACAAATAATGCAATATATGTTAAGAAAGAAAAAAAGAAGAAGAAGAATGTAGCAGGAGGGGAAGAATGAAGGGGGGGAAATCGGAGGGGGAGAAGAACCATGAGAGACGATGGACTCTGAAAAACAAACTGAGGGTTCTAGAGGGGAGGGGGGTGGGAGGATGGGTTAGCCTGGTGATGGGTATTGAGGAGGGCACGTTCTGCATGGAGCACTGGGTGTTATGCACAAACAATGAATCATGGAACACTATATCTAAAACTAATGATGTAATGTATGGGGATTAACATAACAATAAAAAAATTAATAAAAAAGAAGAAATGTTAAATAGAAAAAAAAATAAAAAAATAAAAATTCTGGGGTAGAAAAAAAAAACATCGGGGTGCACGTACCCCTTTGGATCCCTACATTTGTATCTTTGGGGTAAATACCCAGTAGTGCAATTGCTGGGTCGTATGGTAGCTCTATTTTCAACTTTTTGAGGAACCTCCATACTGTTTTCCAGAGTGGTTGCACCAGCTTGCATTCCCATCAAAAGGAATGAGATCTTGCCATTTGCAACAACATGGATGGAACTGGAGGGTGTTATGCTGAGCGAAATATGTCAATCAGAGAAAGACATGTATCACATGACCTCACTGATATGAGGA